>NW_027476359.1:0-280761 GCF_051020955.1 Megalopta genalis
AAATCAAGTGATTCACTTGGATTTGAAGCTAACTCGTTCGTTTCGTCTGCATTTGAAGCTATATCACTTATATCCCAAGTGATCGAAGTTGAATCATTTGTGTCGCATGGATTTGAAGCTAAACATTCTACATCGCATTGATTTGAAGCTAAATCATTTGTTCCGTATGGATTTGAAGCTAAGCCTTGTACTTCGCATTGATTTGAAGATAAATCATTTGTTTCGCATGGATTGGAAACTAACTCGTTTGTTTCGCCTACATTTGAAGCTATATTACTTATATCGCAAGTATCTGAACCTAAATCATTTGTTTCGCATGGATTTGTAGCTAAGCCATCTACTCCGTATCGATTTGATGCTAAATGATATGTATCGCATGGATTTTGAAGCTATCTCGTTTGATTCGTTCGCATTTGAAGCTATATCACTTATATCCCAAGTGTTTGAAGCTAAATCATTTATTTCGCTTGGATTTGAAGCTAAATCTTCTACATCGCATTGATTTGAAGCAAAATCATGTGTTTTGCTTGGATTTGAAGCTAAACCTTCTAAATCACATTGATTTGAATCTAAATCATGTGATACGCTTGGATTTGAAGCTAACTCGTGTGTTTCGACTGCATTTGAAGCTATATCACTTATATCCCAAGTGTTTGAAGCTAAATCGTTTGTTTCGTATGGATTTGAAGCTAAACCTTCTACATCGCATTAATTTTAACTAAATCATGTGTTTCGCATGGAATTGAAGCTAACTGGTTTGTTTCGTTTGCATTTGAAGCTATGTCACTTGTATCGTAAGTATCTGAAGCTAAATCATTGGTTTCGCATAGATTTGAAGCTAAACCATCTACATCGCATTGATTTGCAGATAAATCATGTGTTTCGCATGGATTTGAAGCTAATTCGTTTGTTGCACATGCAGTTGACTATAAATAACGTATATCACAAGTATTTGTAGCTAAACCTTTTGTTTCGCATGGATTTGGAGCTAATCCTTCTACTTCGAATTGATTTGAAGCTTAATCATTTGTTTCGCATGGATTTGAAGCTAAGCCTTCTACTTCGCATTGATTTAAAGCGAAATCATGTGTTTCGGTTGGATTTGAACATACATCGTTTGTTTCGCATGCAGTTGAAGCTAAATCATGTATATCACAAGTATTTGAAGCTGAACCTTTCTGATTCGCATGGATTTGAAGCTAAGCCTTCAACTTCGCATTGACTTGAAGCTCAATAATTTGTCTCTCATGGATTTCAAGCTAATCCTTCTACATCGCATTGATTTGAAGCTTAATCATGTGTTTCACTTGGATTTGAAGCTAAACCTTCTACAACGCATTGATTTGAAGCTAAATCATGTGTTTCGCTTGGATTTGAAGCTAAATCTTCTACATCGCATTGATTATCAGCTAAACCATGTGTTTCGCATGGAGTTGAAGCTAAACCTTCTACATAGAATTGTTTAGAAGCTTAGTCATGTGTTTTGCATGGGTTTGAAGCTAACTCGTTTGTTTCCCCTGCATTTATAGCTGTATCACTTATATCGCAAGTATCTGGTGCTAAATCATTTGTTTCGCATGGATTTGAAGCTACACCTTCTACATCGCATTGATTTGCAGCTAAATCATTTGTTTCGCTTGGATTTGAAGCTAAACCTTCTACATCGCATTGATTTGAAGCTAAATCATGTGTGTCGCTTGTATTTGAAGCTAACTCGATTGTTTCATCTGCATTGGAAGCTATATCACTTATATCCCAAGTGTTTGAAGGTAAATCATTTGTTTCGCATGGATTTGAAGCTAAACCTTCTACATCGCATTGATTTGCAGCTAAATCATGTGTTTCGCATGGATTTAAAGCTAACTCGTTTCTTTCCCCTGCATTGGAAGCTATATCACTTATATCGCAAGTATCTGAAGCTAAATCATTTGTTTCTCATGGATTTCAAGATAAGCCTTCTACATCGCATTGATTTGAAGCTAAATCATGTGTTTCGCTTGTATTTGAAGCCAGCTCGTTTGTTTCGCCTGCATTGGAAGCTATATCACTTATATCCCAAGTGTTTGAAGGTAAATCATTTGTTTCGCATGGATTTGAAGCTAAACCTTCTACATCGCATTGATTTGAAGCTAAATCATGTGTGTCGCTTGTATTTGAAGCTAACTCGATTGTTTCATCTGCATTGGAAGCTATATCACTTATATCCCAAGTGTTTGAAGGTAAATCATTTGTTTCGCATGGATTTGAAGCTAAACCTTCTACATCGCATTGATTTGCAGCTAAATCATGTGTTTCGCATGGATTTAAAGCTAACTCGTTTCTTTCCCCTGCATTGGAAGCTATATCACTTATATCGCAAGTATATGAAGCTAAATCATTTGTTTCTCATGGATTTCAAGATAAGCCTTCTACATCGCATTGATTTGAAGCTAAATCATGTGTTTCGCTTGTATTTGAAGCCAGCTCGTTTGTTTCGCCTGCATTGGAAGCTATATCACTTATATCCCAAGTGTTTGAAGGTAAATCATTTGTTTCGCATGGATTTGAAGCTAAACCTTCTACATCGCATTGATTTGCAGCTAAATCATGTGTTTCGCATGGATTTGAAGCTAACTCGTTTGTTTCCCCTGCATTGGAAGCTATATCACTTATATCGCAAGTATCTGAAGCTAAATCATTTGTGTCGCATGGATTTGAAGCTAAACCTTCTACATCGCATTAATTTGCAGCTTAATCATGTGTTACGCGTGGAATTGAAGGTAACTCGTTTGTTTCGCATGCAGTTAATGCTAAATCCTGTAGGTCACAAGTATCAGAAGCTAAACCACTTGTTTCGCAGGATTTTCAATCTAAACCATGTGTTTCGCATGAATTTGAACCTAAATCTTGTCTTTCGCATTTATTTGAAGCTTAATCATGTGTTTCGCTTGAACATGAATCTTAACTCGTTTGTTTCGTCTGCATTTGAAACTATATCACTTATATCGCAAGTATCTGAAGCTAAATCACTTGTGTCGCATGGATTTGTAGCTAAACCTTCTACATCGCATTGATATGCAGCTAAATCATGTGCTTCGCATGGATTTGAAGCTAACTCGTTTGATTCGTCTATATTTGAAGCTATATCACTTATATCGCAAGTATATGAAGCCAAATCATTTGTTCCGCACGGATACGAAGCTAAGGCTTCTACTTCGCATTGATTTGAAGCTAAATCATTTGTTTTGCATATATTTGAAGCTAACTCGTTTGATTCCCCTGCATTTGAATCTGTACCACTTTTATCGCAAGTTTCTGATGCTGAATCATTTGTTTCGCATGGATTTGAAGCTACGTCTTCTACTTCGCATTGATTTGTATCTGAATCATGTGTTTCGCATGGATTTGAAGCTAACTCGTTTGTTTCGCCTGCATTTGAAGCTAAATCATGTATATCTCAAGTATTTGAAGCTAAACCATTTGTTTGGCATGGATTTGTAGATAAGCCTTCTACTTCGCATTGATTTTAAGCTAAATCATGTGTTTCGCATGGATTTGAAGCTAGTTCGTTTGTTTCGCACGCAGTTGAACCTAAATCATGTATAAAACAAGTATTTGAAGCTAAACTATTCGTTTCTAATGGAATTGAAACTAAGCCTTCTACTTCGCATTGATTTGAAGCTAAATATTATCTTTCGCTTGGATTTGAAGCTGAATCATGTGTTTCGCTTGAATTTGTAGCTAAACCTTCTACATCGCATTGATTTGCAGTTAAATCATGTGTCTCACTTGAATTTGAAGCTAACTCGTTAGTTTTGCTGCTTTTGAAGCTATATCACCTACAACCCAAGTGTTTGAAGCTCAATCATTTGCTTCGTAATGATTTGAAGCTAATCCTTCTACATCGCATTGATTTCAAGCTTAATCATGTGTTTCACTTGGATTTGAAGCTAAACCTTATACATCGCATTGATTTGCTGCTAAATCATGTGTTTCGCATGGATTTGAAGCGTCTGCATTTGAAGCTATATCACATATATGCCAAGTGTTTGAAGCTAAATCTTTTTTTTCGCATGGATTTGAAGCTAAAGTTTCTACATCGCATAGATTTGAAGCTAAATCATGTGTATCGCATGGAAGTTAAAACTATCTCGTTTGATTCGTCTGCATTTGAAGCTATATCACTTATATTGCAAATATCTGAAGCTAAATCATTTGTGTCGCATGGATTTGATGCTAAACCTTCTATATAGCATTGATTTGAAGCTTAATCATGTGTTTTGCATGGATTTGAAGCTAACTCGTTTGTTTCCCCTGCACTGGAAGATATATCACTTATATCACAAGTATCTGATGCTAAATCATTTGTTTCGCATGGATTTGAAGCTAAACCTTCTACATCGCATTGATTTTCAGCTAAATCATGTGTTTCGCATGGATTTGAAGGTACTTCTTCTACTTCGAATTGATTTGAAGCTAAATCATGTCTTTCGCATGGATTTGAAGCTAAGTCTTCTACTTCGCATTTATTTGAAGCTGAATCATGTGTTTCGTATGAACTTGAAGCTAACTCGTTTGTTTCAAATGCAGTTGAAGCGATATCATGTATATCACAAGTATTTGCAGGACCATTTGTTTCGCATGAATATTAAGCTAAACCATGTTTTTCAAATTAATTTGTAGCTAAATAATGTGTTTCGCATGGATTTGAATGCTGACTCGTTAATTTCGCCTGCATTTGAAGCTATATCACTTATATCTCAAGTGTTTGAAGGTAAATCATTTGTTTCGCATGGATTTGAAGCTAAACCTTCTACATCGCATTGATTTGCAGCTAAATCATGTGTTTCGCATGGATTTGAAGCTAACTCGTTTGTTTCCCCTGCATTGGAAGCTATATCACTTATATCGCAAGTATCTGAAGCTAAATCATTTGTGTCGCATGGATTTTAAGCTAAACCTTCTACATCGCATTAATTTGCAGCTTAATCATGTGTTACGCGTGGAATTGAAGGTAACTCGTTTGTTTCGCATGCAGTTAATGCTAAATCCTGTAGGTCACAAGTATCAGAAGCTAAACCACTTGTTTCGCAGGATTTTCAATCTAAACCATGTGTTTCGCATGAATTTGAACCTAAATCTTGTCTTTCGCATTTATTTGAAGCTTAATCATGTGTTTCGCTTGAACATGAATCTTAACTCGTTTGTTTCGTCTGCATTTGAAACTATATCACTTATATCGCAAGTATCTGAAGCTAAATCACTTGTGTCGCATGGATTTGTAGCTAAACCTTCTACATCGCATTGATATGCAGCTAAATCATGTGCTTCGCATGGATTTGAAGCTAACTCGTTTGATTCGTCTATATTTGAAGCTATATCACTTATATCGCAAGTATATGAAGCCAAATCATTTGTTCCGCACGGATACGAAGCTAAGGCTTCTACTTCGCATTGATTTGAAGCTAAATCATTTGTTTTGCATATATTTGAAGCTAACTCGTTTGATTCCATTGCATTTGAATCTGTACCACTTTTATCGCAAGTTTCTGATGCTGAATCATTTGTTTCGCATGGATTTGAAGCTACGTCTTCTACTTCGCATTGCTTTGTATCTGAATCATGTGTTTCGCATGGATTTGAAGCTAACTCGTTTGTTTCGCCTGCATTTGAAGCTAAATCATGTATATCTCAAGTATTTGAAGCTAAACCATTTGTTTGGCATGGATTTGTAGATAAGCCTTCTACTTCGCATTGATTTTAAGCTAAATCATGTGTTTCGCATGGATTTGAAGCTAGTTCGTTTGTTTCGCACGCAGTTGAACCTAAATCATGTATAAAACAAGTATTTGAAGCTAAACTATTCGTTTCTAATGGATTTGAAACTAAGCCTTCTACTTCGCGTTGATTTGAAGCTAAATCTTATCTTACGCTTGGATTTGAAGCTGAATCATGTGTTTCGCTTGAATTTGAAGATAGGACGTTTGTTACGCATGCAGTTGAAGCTAAATCATGTATATCACAAGTATTTGAAGCTAAACCATTTGTTTCGTATGGATTTGAAGGTACTCCTTCTACTTTGAATTGATTTGAAGCTAAATCACGTGTTCCGCGTGGATTTGAAGCTAAACCTTCTACATCGCATTGATTTGACGCTAAATCATGTGTTTCGCTTGGATTTGAATCTATCTCGTTTCTTTCGTCTCCATTTGAAGCTATATTAATTATATCGCAAGTATCTGAACCTAAATCTTTTGTTTCTCATGGATTTGAAGCTAAGCCTTCTACTTCGTATCGATTTTATGTTAAATGAAAATGTATCGCATGGATTTTGAAGCTAACTCGTTTGATTCGTCTGCATTTGAAGCTATATCACTTATATCCCATTTGTTTGAAGCTGAATCATTTGTTTCGCATGGATTTGAAGCTAAAACTTCTACGTCGCATTTATTTGCGGCTAAATCATGTGTTTCGCTTGTATTTGAAGCTAGCTCGTTTGTTTCGTCTGCATTGGAAGCTATATCACTTATATCGCAAGTGTTTGAAGCTCAATAATTTGTCTCGCATGGATTTCAAGCTAGACCTTCTACATGGCATTGATTTGAAGCTAAATCATGTGTTCCGCTTGGATTTGAAGCTAAACATTCTACATCGCACTGATTAAAGCTAAATCATTTGTTTAGCTTGGATTTGAAGCTAACTCGTTAGTTTTGCTGCATTTGAAGCTATATCACCTATATCCCAAGTGTTTGAAGCTCAATCATTTGCTTCGCAAGGATTTGAAGCTAATCCTTCTACATCTCATTGATTTCAAGCTTAATCATGTGTTTCACTTGGATTTGAAGCTAAACCTTCTACAACGCATTGATTTGAACTTAATCATGTGTTTCGCTTGGATTTGAAGCTAAATCTTCTACATCGCATTGATTAGCAGCTAAAGCATGTGTTTCGCATGGAGTTGAAGCTAAACCTTCTACATAGAATTGTTTAGGAGCTTAGTCGTGTGTTTTGCATGGGTTTGAAGCTAACTCGTTTGTTTCCCCTGCATTTATAGCTGTATCACTTATATCGCAAATATCTTGTGCTAAATCATTTGTTTCGCATGGATTTGAAGCTACACCTTCTACATCGCATTTATTTGCAGCTAAATCATGTGTTTCGCTTGGATTTGAAGCTAACTCGTTTGTTTCTCCTGCATTTGAAGCTATATCACTTATATCGCGTGTATCTGATACTAAATCATTTGTGTCGCATGGATTTGAAGCTGCACCTTCTACATCGCATTGATTAGAAACTAAATCACGTGCTTCGCTTGGATTTGAATTTAACTCGTCTGCATTTGAAGCTATGTCACTTACATCGCAAGTATCTGAAACTAAATGATTTGTGTCGCATGGATTTGAAGCTGACTCGTTTGTTTCTCCTGCATTTGAAGCTATATAACTTATATTGCATGTATCTGATACTAAATCATTTGTGTCGCATGGATTTGTAGCTAAACCTTCTACATCGCATTGATTTGCAGTTAAATCATGTGTCTCACTTGAATTTGAAGCTAACTCGTTAGTTTTGCTGCATTTGAAGCTATATCACCTACATCCCAAGTGTTTGAAGCTCAATCATTTGCTTCGTAATGATTTGAAGCTAATCCTTCTACATCGCATTGATTTGAAGCTAAATCACGTGTTTCGCTTGGATACGAAGCTAACCCGTTTGTTTCTCCTGCATTTGAAGCTATATCACTTATATCGCATGTATATGATGCTAAATCATTTATGTCGCTTTGCTTAGAAGCTAAGCCTTCTACTTCGCATCGATTTGAAGCTTAATCATGTGTTTTGCATGGATTTGAAGCTAACTCGTTTGTTTCGCCTGCATTTGATGCTATGTCACTTATATCGCAAGTATTTGAAGCTAAATCAGTGGTTTCGCATGGATTTGAAGCTAATCCTTCTACATCGCATCGATTTGCAGCTAAATCACGTGTTTCGCATGGATTTGAAGGTAAATCGTTTGATTCGTCTGCATTTGAAGCTATATCACTTACATGCCAAGTGTTTGAAGCTAAATCATTTGTTTCGCATGGATTAGAAGCTAAACCTTCTACATCGCATTGATTTGAAGCTAAATCATGTGTTTCGCATGGATTTGAAGCTAACTCGATCGTTTCGCCTTCATTTGAAGCTATATCACTTATATCGCAAGTATCTGAACCTAAATCATTTGTGTCGCATGGATTTGTAGCTAAACCTTCTACATCGCATCGATTTGCAGCCAAATCACGTGTTTCGCATGGATTTGAAGGTAAATCGTTTGATTCGTCTGCATTTGAATCTATATCACTTATATCGCAAGTGTTTGAAGCTCAATAATTTGTCTCTCATGGATTTCAAGCTAAACCTTCTGCATCGCATTGATTTGCAGCTAAATCATGTGTTTTTCATGGATTTGATGCTAACTCGTTTGTTTCCCCTGCATTTGAAGCTATATCACTTATATCACAAGTATCTGAAGCTAAATCACTTGTTTCTCATGGATTTCAAGATAAGCCTTCTACCTCGCATTGATTTGAAGCTAAATCATGTGTTCCGCTTGGATTTGAAGCTAAACATTCTACATCCCATTGATTTGCAGCTAAATCATGGGTTTCACATCGATTTGAAGCTAATTCGTTTGTTGCGCATGCAGTTGAATCTAAATAACGTATATCACAAGTATTTGTAGCTAAACAATTTATTTCGCATGGATTTGAAGCTAAACATTCTACATCGCACTGATTAAAGCTAAATCATGTGATTTGCTTGGATTTGAAGCTAACTCGTTTGTTTCGTCTGCATTTGAAGCTATATCACCTATATCGCTAGTATCTGAAGCTAAATCATTTGTTTCGCATGGATTTGAAGCTAAACCTTCTACATCGCATTGATTTGCTGCTAGATCATGTGTTTCGCATGGATTTGAAGCTAAACCCTATACATCGCATGGATTTGAAGCTAAACCTTCTACATCGCATTGATTTGAAGCTAAATCACGTGTTTCGCTTGGATACGAAGCTAACCCGTTTGTTTCTCCTGCATTTGAAGCTGTATCACTTATATCGCATGTATATGATGCTAAATCAATTATGTCGCTTTGCTTAGAAGCTAAGCCTTCTACTTCGCATCGATTTGAAGCTTAATCATGTGTTTTGCATGGATTTGAAGCTAACTCGTTTGTTTCGCCTGCATTTGATGCTATGTCACTTATATCGCAAGTATTTGAAGCTAAATCATTGGTTTCGCATGGATTTGAAGCTAATCCTTCTACATCGCATCGATTTGCAGCTAAATCACGTGTTTCGCATGGATTTGAAGGTAAATCGTTTGATTCGTCTGCATTTGAAGCTATATGACTTACATGCCAAGTGTTTGAAGCTAAATCATTTGTTTCGCATGGATTAGAAGCTAAACCTTCTACATCGCATTGATTTGAAGCTAAATCATGTGTTTCGCATGGATTTGAAGCTAACTCGATCGTTTCGCCTGCATTTGAAGATATATCACTTATATCGCAAGTATCTGAACCTAAATCATTTGTGTCGCATGGATTTGTAGCTAAACCTTCTACATCGCATCGATTTGCAGCTAAATCACGTGTTTCGCATGGATTTGAAGGTAAATCGTTTGATTCGTCTGCATTTGAAGCTATATCACTTATATGCCAAGTGTTTGAAGCTAAATCATTTGTTTCGCATGGATTTGAAGCTAAACCTTTCTGATTCCCATGGATTTGAAGCTAAGCCTTCTCCTTCGCATTGATTTGAAGCTAAATCATTCGTGTCGCATGGATTTGAAGCTACCTCGTTTGTTTCGCATGCAGTTGAAGCTGAATCATGCATATCACAAGTATTTGAAGCTAAACCATTTGATTCGCATGGATTTGAAGCTAAGCCTTCTACTTCGCAATGATTTGAAGATAAATCATGTGTGTCGCATGGATTTGAAGCTAACTCGTTTGTTTGGCATGCAGTTGAAGCTACATCATGTTTAAAACAAGTATTTGAAGCTAAGCTATTCGTTTCGCATGGATTTGAAACTAAGCCTTCTACTTCGCATTGATTTGAAGCTAAATCTTTTCTATCGCTTGGATTTGAAGCTGAATCATGTGTTTCGCTTGAATTTGAAGATAGGACGTTTGTTACGCATGCAGTTGAAGCTAAATCATGTATATCACAAGTATTTGAAGCTAAACCATTTGTTTCGTATGGATTTGAAGGTACTCCCACTACTTTGAATTGATTTGAAGCTAAATCACGTGTTCCGCTTGGATTTGAAGCTAAACCTTCTACATCGCATTGATTTGACGCTAAATCATGTGTTTCGCTTGGATTTGAATCTAACTCGTTTCTTTCGTCTCCATTTGAAGCTATATTACTTATATCGCAAGTATCTGAACCTAAATCATTTGTTTCTCATGGATTTCAAGATAAGCCTTCTACCTCGTATTGATTTGAAGCTAAATCATGTGTTTCGCATGGATTTGAAGCTAAAACTTCTACATCGCATTTATTAGCGGCTAAATCATGTGTTTCGCTTGTATTTGAAGCTAGCTCGTTTGTTTCGTCTGCATTGGAAGCTATATCACTTATATCGCAAGTGTTTGAAGCTCAATAATTTGTCTCGCATGGATTTCAAGCTAAACCCTCTACATCGCATTGATTTGAAGCTAAATCATGTGTTCCGCTTGGATTTGAAGCTAAACATTCTACATCCCATTGATTTGCAGCTAAATCATGGGTTTCACATCGATTTGAAGCTAATTCGTTTGTTGCGCATGCAGTTGAATCTAAATAACGTATATCACAAGTATTTGTAGCTAAACAATTTATTTCGCATGGATTTGAAGCTAAACATTCTACATCGCACTGATTAAAGCTAAATCATGTGATTTGCTTGGATTTGAAGCTAACTCGTTTGTTTCGTCTGCATTTGAAGCTATATCACCTATATCGCTAGTATCTGAAGCTAAATCATTTGTTTCGCATGGATTTGAAGCTAAACCTTCTACATCGCATTGATTTGCTGCTAGATCATGTGTTTCGCATGGATTTGAAGCTAAACCCTATACATCGCATGGATTTGAAGCTAAACCTTCTACATCGCATTGATTTGAAGCTAAATCACGTGTTTCGCTTGGATACGAAGCTAACCCGTTTGTTTCTCCTGCATTTGAAGCTATATCACTTATATCGCATGTATATGATGCTAAATCATTTATGTCGCTTTGCTTAGAAGCTAAGCCTTCTACTTCGCATCGATTTGAAGCTTAATCATGTGTTTTGCATGGATTTGAAGCTAACTCGTTTGTTTCGCCTGCATTTGATGCTATGTCACTTATATCGCAAGTATTTGAAGCTAAATCATTGGTTTCGCATGGATTTGAAGCTAATCCTTCTACATCGCATCGATTTGCAGCTAAATCACGTGTTTCGCATGGATTTGAAGGTAAATCGTTTGATTCGTCTGCATTTGAAGCTATATCACTTACATGCCAAGTGTTTGAAGCTAAATCATTTGTTTCGCATGGATTAGAAGCTAAACCTTCTACATCGCATTGATTTGAAGCTAAATCATGTGTTTCGCATGGATTTGAAGCTAACTCGATCGTTTCGCCTGCATTTGAAGCTATATCACTTATATCGCAAGTATCTGAACCTAAATCATTTGTGTCGCATGGATTTGTAGCTAAACCTTCTACATCGCATCGATTTGCAGCTAAATCACGTGTTTCGCATGGATTTGAAGGTAAATCGTTTGATTCGTCTGCATTTGAAGCTATATCACTTATATGCCAAGTGTTTGAAGCTAAATCATTTGTTTCGCATGGATTTGAAGCTAAACCTTCTACATCTCATTGATTTGAAGCTAAATGATGTGTTTCGCTTGTATTTGAAGCTAGCTCGTTTGTTTCGTCTGCATTGGAAGCTATATCACTTATATCGCAAGTGTTTGAAGCTCAATAATTTGTCTCTCATGGATTTCAAGCTAAACCTTCTGCATCGCATTGATTTGCAGCTAAATCATGTGTTTTTCATGGATTTGATGCTAACTCGTTTGTTTCCCCTGCATTTGAAGCTATATCACTTATATCACAAGTATCTGAAGCTAAATCACTTGTTTCTCATGGATTTCAAGATAAGCCTTCTACCTCGCATTGATTTGAAGCTAAATCATGCGTATCGCATGGATTTTGAAGCTAACTCGTTAGTTTCGCCTGCATTTGAAGCTATATAACTTATATCTCAAGTATCTGAATCTAAATCATTTTTTTCGCATGGATTTGAAGCTAAACCTTCGACGTAGCATTGATTTGAAGCTTAATCATGTGTTTTGTATGGATTTGAAGCTAACTCGTTTGTTGCCCCTGCATTTGAAGCTATATCACTTATATTCCAAGCGTTTGAAACTAAACCATTTATTTCGCATGGATTTGAAGCTAAACCTACTGCACCGCATGGATTTGCAGCTAAATCATGTGTTCCGCATGGATTTGAAGGTAACTCGTTAATTTCGCCTGCATTTGAATATATATCACTTATATCGCAATTATCTGAACCTAAATCATTTGATTCTCATGGATTTCAAGATTAACCTTCTACCTCGCATTGATTTGAAGCTAAATAATGTGTTTCGCATGGATTTTGAAGCTAACTCGTTTGATTCGTTTGTATTTGAAGCTATATCACTTATAACCCAAGTATTTGATGCTAAATCATTGGTTTCGCATGGATTTGAAGCTAAACCTTCTACATCCCATTGATTTGCTGCTAAATCATGTGTTTCGCATGGATTTGAAGCTAACTCGTTTGTTTGGCATGCAGTTGAAGCTAAATCGTGTATATCACAAGAATTTGAAGCTAAACCTTTCTGATTCCCATGTATTTGAAGCTAAGCCTTCTCCTTCGCATTGATTTGAAGCTAAATCATTCGTGTCGCATGGATTTGAAGCTACCTCGTTTGTTTCGCATGCAGTTGAAGCTGAATCATGCATATCACAAGTATTTGAAGCTAAACCATTTGATTCGCATGGATTTGAAGCTAAGCCTTCTACTTCGCAATGATTTGAAGATAAATCATGTGTGTCGCATGGATTTGAAGCTAACTCGTTTGTTTGGCATGCAGTTGAAGCTAAATCATGTTTAAAACAAGTATTTGAAGCTAAGCTATTCGTTTCGCATGGATTTGAAACTAAGCCTTCTACTTCGCATTGATTTGAAGCTAAATCTTTTCTTTCGCTTGGATTTGAAGCTAAATCACGTGTTCCGCTTGGATTTGAAGCTAAACCTTCTACATCGCATTGATTTGACGCTAAATCATGTGTTTCGCTTGGATCTGAATCTAACTCGTTTCTTTCGTCTCCATTTGAAGCTATATTACTTATATCGCAAGTATCTGAACCTAAATCATTTGTTTCTCATGGATTTCAAGATGAGCCTTCTACCTCGTATTGATTTGAAGCTAAATCATGTGTTTCGCATGGATTTGAAGCTAAAACTTCTACATCGCATTGATTTGAAGCTAAATCATGTGTTCCGCTTGGATTTGAAGCTAAACATTCTACATCCCATTGATTTGCAGCTAAATCATGGGTTTCACATTGATTTGAAGCTAATTCGTTTGTTGCGCATGCAGTTGAATCTAAATAACGTATATCACAAGTATTTGTAGCTAAACAATTTATTTCGCATGGATTTGAAGCAAAACATTCTACATCGCACTGATTAAAGCTAAATCATGTGTTTCGCTTGGATGTGAAGCTAACTCGTTTGATTCGTCTGCATACGAAGCTATATCACTTATATCGCTAGTATCTGAAGCTAAATCATTTGTTTCGCATGGACTTGAAGCTTATTCTTCTACATCGCATAGATTTGCAGCTAAATCATGTGTTTCGCATGGATTTGAAGCTGACTCGTTTGTTTCTCCTGCATTTGAAGCTATATAACTTATATTGCATGTATCTGATACTAAATCATTTGTGTCGCATGGATTTGAAGCTAACCCTTCTTCATCACATTGATTTGAAGCTAAATCATGTGTTTCGCATGGAGTTGAAGCCAACTCGTTTGTTTCGTCCGCATTTGAAGCTATATCACTTATATCGCATGTATCTGTACCTAAATCATTTGTTTCGCTTGGATTTGTAGCTAAACCTTCTACATCGCATTGATTTGCAGTTAAATCATGTGTCTCACTTGAATTTGAAGCTAACTCGTTAGTTTTGCTGCATTTGAAGCTATATCACCTACATCCCAAGTGTTTGAAGCTCAATCATTTGCTTCGTAATGATTTGAAGCTAATCCTTCTACATCGCATTGATTTCAAGATTAATCATGTGTTTCACTTGGATTTGAAGCTAAACCTTATACATCGCATTGATTTGCTGCTAAATCATATGTTTCGCATGGATTTGAAGCGCCTGCATTTGAAGCTATATCACATATATGCCAAGTGTTTGAAGCTAAATCATTTGTTTCGCATGGATTTGAAACTAAACCTTCTAAATCGCATTGATTTGAAGCTACATCATGTGATTCGCTTGGATTTAAAGCTAACTCGTTTGTTTCGTCTGCATTAGAAGCTATGTCACTTATATCGCAAGTATCTGAAGCTAAATCATTGGTTTCTCATGGATTTGAAGCTAAACCTTCTATGTCGAATTGATTTGCTGCTAAATCATGTGTTTCGCATGGATTTGTAGCTAACTCGATTGATTCGTCTGCATTTGTAGCTATATCACTTATATCCCAATTGATCGAAGCTAAATCATTTGTTTCGCGTGTATTTGAACCTAAACCTTCTACAACGCATTGATTTGAAGCTAAATCATGTGATTTGCTTGGATTTGAAGCTAACTCGTTTGTTTCGTCTGCATTTGAAGCTATATCACCTATATCGCTAGTATCTGAAGCTAAATCATTTGTTTCGCATGGATTTGAAGCTAAACCTTCTACATCGCATTGATTTGCTGCTAGATCATGTGTTTCGCATGGATTTGAAGCTAAACCCTATACATCGCATGGATTTGAAGCTAAACCTTCTACATCGCATTGATTTGAAGCTAAATCACGTGTTTCGCTTGGATACGAAGCTAACCCGTTTGTTTCTCCTGCATTTGAAGCTATATCACTTATATCGCATGTATATGATGCTAAATCATTTATGTCGCTTTGCTTAGAAGCTAAGCCTTCTACTTCGCATCGATTTGAAGCTTAATCATGTGTTTTGCATGGATTTGAAGCTAACTCGTTTGTTTCGCCTGCATTTGATGCTATGTCACTTATATCGCAAGTATTTGAAGCTAAATCATTGGTTTCGCATGGATTTGAAGCTAATCCTTCTACATCGCATCGATTTGCAGCTAAATCACGTGTTTCGCATGGATTTGAAGGTAAATCGTTTGATTCATCTGCATTTGAAGCTATATCACTTACATGCCAAGTGTTTGAAGCTAAATCATTTGTTTCGCATGGATTAGAAGCTAAACCTTCTACATCGCATTGATTTGAAGCTAAATCATGTGTTTCGCATGGATTTGAAGCTAACTCGATCGTTTCGCCTGCATTTGAAGCTATATCACTTATATCGCAAGTATCTGAACCTAAATCATTTGTCTCGCATGGATTTGTAGCTAAACCTTCTACATCGCATCGATTTGCAGCTAAATCACGTGTTTCGCATGGATTTGAAGGTAAATCGTTTGATTCGTCTGCATTTGAAGCTATTTCACTTATATGCCAAGTGTTTGAAGCTAAATCATTTGTTTCGCATGGATTTGAAGCTAAACCTTCTACATCTCATTGATTTGAAGCTAAATGATGTGTTTCGCATGTATTTGAAGCTAGCTCGTTTGTTTCGTCTGCATTGGAAGCTATATCACTTATATCGCAAGTGTTTGAAGCTCAATAATTTGTCCCTCATGGATTTCAAGCTAAACCTTCTGCATCGCATTGATTTGCAGCTAAATCATGTGTTTTGCATGGATTTGTTGCTAACTCGTTTGTTTCCCCTGCATTTGAAGCTATATCACTTATATCACAAGTATCTGAAGCTAAATCACTTGTTTCTCATGGATTTCAAGATGAGCCTTCTACCTCGCATTGATTTGAAGCTAAATCATGTGTATCGCATGGATTTTGAAGCTAACTCGTTAGTTTCGCCTGCATTTGAAGCTATATAACTTATATCTCAAGTATCTGAATCTAAATCATTTTTTTCGCATGGATTTGAAGCTAAACCTTCGACGTAGCATTGATTTGAAGCTTAATCATGTGTTTTCTATGGATTTGAAGCTAACTCGTTTGTTGCCCCTGCATTTGAAGCTATATCACTTATATTCCAAGCGTTTGAAACTAAACCATTTATTTCGCATGGATTTGAAGCTAAACCTTCTGCACCGCATGGATTTGCAGCTAAATCATGTGTTCCGCATGGATTTGAAGGTAACTCGTTAATTTCGCCTGCATTTGAATATATATCACTTATATCGCAATTATCTGAACCTAAATCATTTGATTCTCATGGATTTCAAGATTAACCTTCTACCTCGCATTGATTTGAAGCTAAATCATGTGTTTCGCATGGATTTTGAAGCTAACTCGTTTGATTCGTCTGTATTTGAAGCTATATCACTTATAACCCAAGTATTTGATGCTAAATCATTGGTTTCGCATGGATTTGAAGCTAAACCTTCTACATCCCATTGATTTGCTGCTAAATCATGTGTTTCGCATGGATTTGAAGCTGACTCGTTTGTTTGGCATGCAGTTGAAGCTAAATCGTGTATATCACAAGAATTTGAAGCTAAACCTTTCTGATTCCCATGGATTTGAAGCTAAGCCTTCTCCTTCGCATTGATTTGAAGGTAAATCATTCGTGACGCATGGATTTGAAGCTACCTCGTTTGTTTCGCATGCAGTTGAAGCTGAATCATGCATATCACAAGTATTTGAAGCTAAACCATTTGATTCGCATGGATTTGAAGCTAAACCTTCTACATCGCATTGATTTTCAGCTAAATCATGTGTTTCGCATGGATTTGAAGGTACTTCTTCTACTTCGAATTGATTTGAAGCTAAATCATGTCTTTCGCATGGATTTGAAGCTAAGTCTTCTACTTCGCATTTATTTGAAGCTGAATCATGTGTTTCGTATGAACTTGAAGCTAACTCGTTTGTTTCAAATGCAGTTGAAGCGATATCATGTATATCACAAGTATATGCAGGACCATTTGTTTCGCATGAATATTAAGCTAAACCATGTTTTTCAAATTAATTTGTAGCTAAATAATGTGTTTCGCATGGATTTGAATGCTGACTCGTTAATTTCGCCTGCATTTGAAGCTATATCACTTATATCTCAAGTGTTTGAAGGTAAATCATTTGTTTCGCATGGATTTGAAGCTAAACCTTCTACATCGCATTGATTTGCAGCTAAATCATGTGTTTCGCATGGATTTGAAGCTAACTCGTTTGTTTCCCCTGCATTGGAAGCTATATCACTTATATCGCAAGTATCTGAAGCTAAATCATTTGTGTCGCATGGATTTTAAGCTAAACCTTCTACATCGCATTAATTTGCAGCTTAATCATGTGTTACGCGTGGAATTGAAGGTAACTCGTTTGTTTCGCATGCAGTTAATGCTAAATCCTGTAGGTCACAAGTATCAGAAGCTAAACCACTTGTTTCGCAGGATTTTCAATCTAAACCATGTGTTTCGCATGAATTTGAACCTAAATCTTGTCTTTCGCATTTATTTGAAGCTTAATCATGTGTTTCGCTTGAACATGAATCTTAACTCGTTTGTTTCGTCTGCATTTGAAACTATATCACTTATATCGCAAGTATCTGAAGCTAAATCACTTGTGTCGCATGGATTTGTAGCTAAACCTTCTACATCGCATTGATATGCAGCTAAATCATGTGCTTCGCATGGATTTGAAGCTAACTCGTTTGATTCGTCTATATTTGAAGCTATATCACTTATATCGCAAGTATATGAAGCCAAATCATTTGTTCCGCACGGATACGAAGCTAAGGCTTCTACTTCGCATTGATTTGAAGCTAAATCATTTGTTTTGCATATATTTGAAGCTAACTCGTTTGATTCCCCTGCATTTGAATCTGTACCACTTTTATCGCAAGTTTCTGATGCTGAATCATTTGTTTCGCATGGATTTGAAGCTACGTCTTCTACTTCGCATTGCTTTGTATCTGAATCATGTGTTTCGCATGGATTTGAAGCTAACTCGTTTGTTTCGCCTGCATTTGAAGCTAAATCATGTATATCTCAAGTATTTGAAGCTAAACCATTTGTTTGGCATGGATTTGTAGATAAGCCTTCTACTTCGCATTGATTTTAAGCTAAATCATGTGTTTCGCATGGATTTGAAGCTAGTTCGTTTGTTTCGCACGCAGTTGAACCTAAATCATGTATAAAACAAGTATTTGAAGCTAAACTATTCGTTTCTAATGGATTTGAAACTAAGCCTTCTACTTCGCGTTGATTTGAAGCTAAATCTTATCTTACGCTTGGATTTGAAGCTGAATCATGTGTTTCGCTTGAATTTGAAGATAGGACGTTTGTTACGCATGCAGTTGAAGCTAAATCATGTATATCACAAGTATTTGAAGCTAAACCATTTGTTTCGTATGGATTTGAAGGTACTCCTTCTACTTTGAATTGATTTGAAGCTAAATCACGTGTTCCGCGTGGATTTGAAGCTAAACCTTCTACATCGCATTGATTTGACGCTAAATCATGTGTTTCGCTTGGATTTGAATCTATCTCGTTTCTTTCGTCTCCATTTGAAGCTATATTAATTATATCGCAAGTATCTGAACCTAAATCTTTTGTTTCTCATGGATTTGAAGCTAAGCCTTCTACTTCGTATCGATTTTATGTTAAATGAAAATGTATCGCATGGATTTTGAAGCTAACTCGTTTGATTCGTCTGCATTTGAAGCTATATCACTTATATCCCATTTGTTTGAAGCTGAATCATTTGTTTCGCATGGATTTGAAGCTAAAACTTCTACGTCGCATTTATTTGCGGCTAAATCATGTGTTTCGCTTGTATTTGAAGCTAGCTCGTTTGTTTCGTCTGCATTGGAAGCTATATCACTTATATCGCAAGTGTTTGAAGCTCAATAATTTGTCTCGCATGGATTTCAAGCTAGACCTTCTACATGGCATTGATTTGAAGCTAAATCATGTGTTCCGCTTGGATTTGAAGCTAAACATTCTACATCGCACTGATTAAAGCTAAATCATTTGTTTAGCTTGGATTTGAAGCTAACTCGTTAGTTTTGCTGCATTTGAAGCTATATCACCTATATCCCAAGTGTTTGAAGCTCAATCATTTGCTTCGCAAGGATTTGAAGCTAATCCTTCTACATCTCATTGATTTCAAGCTTAATCATGTGTTTCACTTGGATTTGAAGCTAAACCTTCTACAACGCATTGATTTGAACTTAATCATGTGTTTCGCTTGGATTTGAAGCTAAATCTTCTACATCGCATTGATTAGCAGCTAAAGCATGTGTTTCGCATGGAGTTGAAGCTAAACCTTCTACATAGAATTGTTTAGGAGCTTAGTCGTGTGTTTTGCATGGGTTTGAAGCTAACTCGTTTGTTTCCCCTGCATTTATAGCTGTATCACTTATATCGCAAGTATCTTGTGCTAAATCATTTGTTTCGCATGGATTTGAAGCTACACCTTCTACATCGCATTTATTTGCAGCTAAATCATGTGTTTCGCTTGGATTTGAAGCTAACTCGTTTGTTTCTCCTGCATTTGAAGCTATATCACTTATATCGCGTGTATCTGATACTAAATCATTTGTGTCGCATGGATTTGAAGCTGCACCTTCTACATCGCATTGATTAGAAACTAAATCACGTGCTTCGCTTGGATTTGAATTTAACTCGTCTGCATTTGAAGCTATGTCACTTACATCGCAAGTATCTGAAACTAAATGATTTGTGTCGCATGGATTTGAAGCTGACTCGTTTGTTTCTCCTGCATTTGAAGCTATATAACTTATATTGCATGTATCTGATACTAAATCATTTGTGTCGCATGGATTTGTAGCTAAACCTTCTACATCGCATTGATTTGCAGTTAAATCATGTGTCTCACTTGAATTTGAAGCTAACTCGTTAGTTTTGCTGCATTTGAAGCTATATCAACTACATCCCAAGTGTTTGAAGCTCAATCATTTGCTTCGTAATGATTTGAAGCTAATCCTTCTACATCGCATTGATTTGAAGCTAAATCACGTGTTTCGCTTGGATACGAAGCTAACCCGTTTGTTTCTCCTGCATTTGAAGCTATATCACTTATATCGCATGTATATGATGCTAAATCATTTATGTCGCTTTGCTTAGAAGCTAAGCCTTCTACTTCGCATCGATTTGAAGCTTAATCATGTGTTTTGCATGGATTTGAAGCTAACTCGTTTGTTTCGCCTGCATTTGATGCTATGTCACTTATATCGCAAGTATTTGAAGCTAAATCAGTGGTTTCGCATGGATTTGAAGCTAATCCTTCTACATCGCATCGATTTGCAGCTAAATCACGTGTTTCGCATGGATTTGAAGGTAAATCGTTTGATTCGTCTGCATTTGAAGCTATATCACTTACATGCCAAGTGTTTGAAGCTAAATCATTTGTTTCGCATGGATTAGAAGCTAAACCTTCTACATCGCATTGATTTGAAGCTAAATCATGTGTTTCGCATGGATTTGAAGCTAACTCGATCGTTTCGCCTTCATTTGAAGCTATATCACTTATATCGCAAGTATCTGAACCTAAATCATTTGTGTCGCATGGATTTGTAGCTAAACCTTCTACATCGCATCGATTTGCAGCCAAATCACGTGTTTCGCATGGATTTGAAGGTAAATCGTTTGATTCGTCTGCATTTGAATCTATATCACTTATATCGCAAGTGTTTGAAGCTCAATAATTTGTCTCTCATGGATTTCAAGCTAAACCTTCTGCATCGCATTGATTTGCAGCTAAATCATGTGTTTTTCATGGATTTGATGCTAACTCGTTTGTTTCCCCTGCATTTTAAGCTATATCACTTATATCACAAGTATCTGAAGCTAAATCACTTGTTTCTCATGGATTTCAAGATAAGCCTTCTACCTCGCATTGATTTGAAGCTAAATCATGTGTTCCGCTTGGATTTGAAGCTAAACATTCTACATCCCATTGATTTGCAGCTAAATCATGGGTTTCACATCGATTTGAAGCTAATTCGTTTGTTGCGCATGCAGTTGAATCTAAATAACGTATATCACAAGTATTTGTAGCTAAACAATTTATTTCGCATGGATTTGAAGCTAAACATTCTACATCGCACTGATTAAAGCTAAATCATGTGATTTGCTTGGATTTGAAGCTAACTCGTTTGTTTCGTCTGCATTTGAAGCTATATCACCTATATCGCTAGTATCTGAAGCTAAATCATTTGTTTCGCATGGATTTGAAGCTAAACCTTCTACATCGCATTGATTTGCTGCTAGATCATGTGTTTCGCATGGATTTGAAGCTAAACCCTATACATCGCATGGATTTGAAGCTAAACCTTCTACATCGCATTGATTTGAAGCTAAATCACGTGTTTCGCTTGGATACGAAGCTAACCCGTTTGTTTCTCCTGCATTTGAAGCTGTATCACTTATATCGCATGTATATGATGCTAAATCAATTATGTCGCTTTGCTTAGAAGCTAAGCCTTCTACTTCGCATCGATTTGAAGCTTAATCATGTGTTTTGCATGGATTTGAAGCTAACTCGTTTGTTTCGCCTGCATTTGATGCTATGTCACTTATATCGCAAGTATTTGAAGCTAAATCATTTGTTTCGCATGGATTAGAAGCTAAACCTTCTACATCGCATTGATTTGAAGCTAAATCATGTGTTTCGCATGGATTTGAAGCTAACTCGATCGTTTCGCCTGCATTTGAAGCTATATCACTTATATCGCAAGTATCTGAACCTAAATCATTTGTGTCGCATGGATTTGTAGCTAAACCTTCTACATCGCATCGATTTGCAGCTAAATCACGTGTTTCGCATGGATTTGAAGGTAAATCGTTTGATTCGTCTGCATTTGAAGCTATATCACTTATATGCCAAGTGTTTGAAGCTAAATCATTTGTTTCGCATGGATTTGAAGCTAAACCTTTCTGATTCCCATGGATTTGAAGCTAAGCCTTCTCCTTCGCATTGATTTGAAGCTAAATCATTCGTGTCGCATGGATTTGAAGCTACCTCGTTTGTTTCGCATGCAGTTGAAGCTGAATCATGCATATCACAAGTATTTGAAGCTAAACCATTTGATTCGCATGGATTTGAAGCTAAGCCTTCTACTTCGCAATGATTTGAAGATAAATCATGTGTGTCGCATGGATTTGAAGCTAACTCGTTTGTTTGGCATGCAGTTGAAGCTACATCATGTTTAAAACAAGTATTTGAAGCTAAGCTATTCGTTTCGCATGGATTTGAAACTAAGCCTTCTACTTCGCATTGATTTGAAGCTAAATCTTTTCTATCGCTTGGATTTGAAGCTGAATCATGTGTTTCGCTTGAATTTGAAGATAGGACGTTTGTTACGCATGCAGTTGAAGCTAAATCATGTATATCACAAGTATTTGAAGCTAAACCATTTGTTTCGTATGGATTTGAAGGTACTCCCACTACTTTGAATTGATTTGAAGCTAAATCACGTGTTCCGCTTGGATTTGAAGCTAAACCTTCTACATCGCATTGATTTGACGCTAAATCATGTGTTTCGCTTGGATTTGAATCTAACTCGTTTCTTTCGTCTCCATTTGAAGCTATATTACTTATATCGCAAGTATCTGAACCTAAATCATTTGTTTCTCATGGATTTCAAGATAAGCCTTCTACCTCGTATTGATTTGAAGCTAAATCATGTGTTTCGCATGGATTTGAAGCTAAAACTTCTACATCGCATTTATTAGCGGCTAAATCATGTGTTTCGCTTGTATTTGAAGCTAGCTCGTTTGTTTCGTCTGCATTGGAAGCTATATCACTTATATCGCAAGTGTTTGAAGCTCAATAATTTGTCTCGCATGGATTTCAAGCTAAACCCTCTACATCGCATTGATTTGAAGCTAAATCATGTGTTCCGCTTGGATTTGAAGCTAAACATTCTACATCCCATTGATTTGCAGCTAAATCATGGGTTTCACATCGATTTGAAGCTAATTCGTTTGTTGCGCATGCAGTTGAATCTAAATAACGTATATCACAAGTATTTGTAGCTAAACAATTTATTTCGCATGGATTTGAAGCTAAACATTCTACATCGCACTGATTAAAGCTAAATCATGTGATTTGCTTGGATTTGAAGCTAACTCGTTTGTTTCGTCTGCATTTGAAGCTATATCACCTATATCGCTAGTATCTGAAGCTAAATCATTTGTTTCGCATGGATTTGAAGCTAAACCTTCTACATCGCATTGATTTGCTGCTAGATCATGTGTTTCGCATGGATTTGAAGCTAAACCCTATACATCGCATGGATTTGAAGCTAAACCTTCTACATCGCATTGATTTGAAGCTAAATCACGTGTTTCGCTTGGATACGAAGCTAACCCGTTTGTTTCTCCTGCATTTGAAGCTATATCACTTATATCGCATGTATATGATGCTAAATCATTTATGTCGCTTTGCTTAGAAGCTAAGCCTTCTACTTCGCATCGATTTGAAGCTTAATCATGTGTTTTGCATGGATTTGAAGCTAACTCGTTTGTTTCGCCTGCATTTGATGCTATGTCACTTATATCGCAAGTATTTGAAGCTAAATCATTGGTTTCGCATGGATTTGAAGCTAATCCTTCTACATCGCATCGATTTGCAGCTAAATCACGTGTTTCGCATGGATTTGAAGGTAAATCGTTTGATTCGTCTGCATTTGAAGCTATATCACTTACATGCCAAGTGTTTGAAGCTAAATCATTTGTTTCGCATGGATTAGAAGCTAAACCTTCTACATCGCATTGATTTGAAGCTAAATCATGTGTTTCGCATGGATTTGAAGCTAACTCGATCGTTTCGCCTGCATTTGAAGCTATATCACTTATATCGCAAGTATCTGAACCTAAATCATTTGTGTCGCATGGATTTGTAGCTAAACCTTCTACATCGCATCGATTTGCAGCTAAATCACGTGTTTCGCATGGATTTGAAGGTAAATCGTTTGATTCGTCTGCATTTGAAGCTATATCACTTATATGCCAAGTGTTTGAAGCTAAATCATTTGTTTCGCATGGATTTGAAGCTAAACCTTCTACATCTCATTGATTTGAAGCTAAATGATGTGTTTCGCTTGTATTTGAAGCTAGCTCGTTTGTTTCGTCTGCATTGGAAGCTATATCACTTATATCGCAAGTGTTTGAAGCTCAATAATTTGTCTCTCATGGATTTCAAGCTAAACCTTCTGCATCGCATTGATTTGCAGCTAAATCATGTGTTTTTCATGGATTTGATGCTAACTCGTTTGTTTCCCCTGCATTTGAAGCTATATCACTTATATCACAAGTATCTGAAGCTAAATCACTTGTTTCTCATGGATTTCAAGATAAGCCTTCTACCTCGCATTGATTTGAAGCTAAATCATGTGTTTCGCATGGATTTGAAGCTAACTCGATCGTTTCGCCTTCATTTGAAGCTATATCACTTATATCGCAAGTATCTGAACCTAAATCATTTGTGTCGCATGGATTTGTAGCTAAACCTTCTACATCGCATCGATTTGCAGCCAAATCACGTGTTTCGCATGGATTTGAAGGTAAATCGTTTGATTCGTCTGCATTTGAATCTATATCACTTATATCGCAAGTGTTTGAAGCTCAATAATTTGTCTCTCATGGATTTCAAGCTAAACCTTCTGCATCGCATTGATTTGCAGCTAAATCATGTGTTTTTCATGGATTTGATGCTAACTCGTTTGTTTCCCCTGCATTTTAAGCTATATCACTTATATCACAAGTATCTGAAGCTAAATCACTTGTTTCTCATGGATTTCAGATAAGCCTTCTACCTCGCATTGATTTGAAGCTAAATCATGTGTTCCGCTTGGATTTGAAGCTAAACATTCTACATCCCATTGATTTGCAGCTAAATCATGGTTTCACATCGATTTGAAGCTAATTCGTTTGTTGCGCATGCAGTTGAATCTAAATAACGTATATCACAAGTATTTGTAGCTAAACAATTTATTTCGCATGGATTTGAAGCTAAACATTCTACATCGCACTGATTAAAGCTAAATCATGTGATTTGCTTGGATTTGAAGCTAACTCGTTTGTTTCGTCTGCATTTGAAGCTATATCACCTATATCGCTAGTATCTGAAGCTAAATCATTTGTTCGCATGGATTTGAAGCTAAACCTTCTACATCGCATTGATTTGCTGCTAGATCATGTGTTTCGCATGGATTTGAAGCTAAACCCTATACATCGCATGGATTTGAAGCTAAACCTTCTACATCGCATTGATTTGAAGCTAAATCACGTGTTTCGCTTGGATACGAAGCTAACCCGTTTGTTTCTCCTGCATTTGAAGCTGTATCACTTATATCGCATGTATATGATGCTAAATCAATTATGTCGCTTTGCTTAGAAGCTAAGCCTTCTACTTCGCATCGATTTGAAGCTTAATCATGTGTTTTGCATGGATTTGAAGCTAACTCGTTTGTTTCGCCTGCATTTGATGCTATGTCACTTATATCGCAAGTATTTGAAGCTAAATCATTGGTTTCGCATGGATTTGAAGCTAATCCTTCTACATCGCATCGATTTGCAGCTAAATCACGTGTTTCGCATGGATTTGAAGGTAAATCGTTTGATTCGTCTGCATTTGAAGCTATATGACTTACATGCCAAGTGTTTGAAGCTAAATCATTTGTTTCGCATGGATTAGAAGCTAAACCTTCTACATCGCATTGATTTGAAGCTAAATCATGTGTTTCGCATGGATTTGAAGCTAACTCGATCGTTTCGCCTGCATTTGAAGCTATATCACTTATATCGCAAGTATCTGAACCTAAATCATTTGTGTCGCATGGATTTGTAGCTAAACCTTCTACATCGCATCGATTTGCAGCTAAATCACGTGTTTCGCATGGATTTGAAGGTAAATCGTTTGATTCGTCTGCATTTGAAGCTATATCACTTATATGCCAAGTGTTTGAAGCTAAATCATTTGTTTCGCATGGATTTGAAGCTAAACCTTTCTGATTCCCATGGATTTGAAGCTAAGCCTTCTCCTTCGCATTGATTTGAAGCTAAATCATTCGTGTCGCATGGATTTGAAGCTACCTCGTTTGTTTCGCATGCAGTTGAAGCTGAATCATGCATATCACAAGTATTTGAAGCTAAACCATTTGATTCGCATGGATTTGAAGCTAAGCCTTCTACTTCGCAATGATTTGAAGATAAATCATGTGTGTCGCATGGATTTGAAGCTAACTCGTTTGTTTGGCATGCAGTTGAAGCTACATCATGTTTAAAACAAGTATTTGAAGCTAAGCTATTCGTTTCGCATGGATTTGAAACTAAGCCTTCTACTTCGCATTGATTTGAAGCTAAATCTTTTCTATCGCTTGGATTTGAAGCTGAATCATGTGTTTCGCTTGAATTTGAAGATAGGACGTTTGTTACGCATGCAGTTGAAGCTAAATCATGTATATCACAAGTATTTGAAGCTAAACCATTTGTTTCGTATGGATTTGAAGGTACTCCCACTACTTTGAATTGATTTGAAGCTAAATCACGTGTTCCGCTTGGATTTGAAGCTAAACCTTCTACATCGCATTGATTTGACGCTAAATCATGTGTTTCGCTTGGATTTGAATCTAACTCGTTTCTTTCGTCTCCATTTGAAGCTATATTACTTATATCGCAAGTATCTGAACCTAAATCATTTGTTTCTCATGGATTTCAAGATAAGCCTTCTACCTCGTATTGATTTGAAGCTAAATCATGTGTTTCGCATGGATTTGAAGCTAAAACTTCTACATCGCATTTATTAGCGGCTAAATCATGTGTTTCGCTTGTATTTGAAGCTAGCTCGTTTGTTTCGTCTGCATTGGAAGCTATATCACTTATATCGCAAGTGTTTGAAGCTCAATAATTTGTCTCGCATGGATTTCAAGCTAAACCCTCTACATCGCATTGATTTGAAGCTAAATCATGTGTTCCGCTTGGATTTGAAGCTAAACATTCTACATCCATTGATTTGCAGCTAAATCATGGGTTTCACATCGATTTGAAGCTAATTCGTTTGTTGCGCATGCAGTTGAATCTAAATAACGTATATCACAAGTATTTGTAGCTAAACAATTTATTTCGCATGGATTTGAAGCTAAACATTCTACATCGCACTGATTAAAGCTAAATCATGTGATTTGCTTGGATTTGAAGCTAACTCGTTTGTTTCGTCTGCATTTGAAGCTATATCACCTATATCGCTAGTATCTGAAGCTAAATCATTTGTTTCGCATGGATTTGAAGCTAAACCTTCTACATCGCATTGATTTGCTGCTAGATCATGTGTTTCGCATGGATTGAAGCTAAACCCTATACATCGCATGGATTTGAAGCTAAACCTTCTACATCGCATTGATTTGAAGCTAAATCACGTGTTTCGCTTGGATACGAAGCTAACCCGTTTGTTTCTCCTGCATTTGAAGCTATATCACTTATATCGCATGTATATGATGCTAAATCATTTATGTCGCTTTGCTTAGAAGCTAAGCCTTCTACTTCGCATCGATTTGAAGCTTAATCATGTGTTTTGCATGGATTTGAAGCTAACTCGTTTGTTTCGCCTGCATTTGATGCTATGTCACTTATATCGCAAGTATTTGAAGCTAAATCATTGGTTTCGCATGGATTTGAAGCTAATCCTTCTACATCGCATCGATTTGCAGCTAAATCACGTGTTTCGCATGGATTTGAAGGTAAATCGTTTGATTCGTCTGCATTTGAAGCTATATCACTTACATGCCAAGTGTTTGAAGCTAAATCATTTGTTTCGCATGGATTAGAAGCTAAACCTTCTACATCGCATTGATTTGAAGCTAAATCATGTGTTTCGCATGGATTTGAAGCTAACTCGATCGTTTCGCCTGCATTTGAAGCTATATCACTTATATCGCAAGTATCTGAACCTAAATCATTTGTGTCGCATGGATTTGTAGCTAAACCTTCTACATCGCATCGATTTGCAGCTAAATCACGTGTTTCGCATGGATTTGAAGGTAAATCGTTTGATTCGTCTGCATTTGAAGCTATATCACTTATATGCCAAGTGTTTGAAGCTAAATCATTTGTTTCGCATGGATTTGAAGCTAAACCTTCTACATCTCATTGATTTGAAGCTAAATGATGTGTTTCGCTTGTATTTGAAGCTAGCTCGTTTGTTTCGTCTGCATTGGAAGCTATATCACTTATATCGCAAGTGTTTGAAGCTCAATAATTTGTCTCTCATGGATTTCAAGCTAAACCTTCTGCATCGCATTGATTTGCAGCTAAATCATGTGTTTTTCATGGATTTGATGCTAACTCGTTTGTTTCCCCTGCATTTGAAGCTATATCACTTATATCACAAGTATCTGAAGCTAAATCACTTGTTTCTCATGGATTTCAAGATAAGCCTTCTACCTCGCATTGATTTGAAGCTAAATCATGCGTATCGCATGGATTTTGAAGCTAACTCGTTAGTTTCGCCTGCATTTGAAGCTATATAACTTATATCTCAAGTATCTGAATCTAAATCATTTTTTTCGCATGGATTTGAAGCTAAACCTTCGACGTAGCATTGATTTGAAGCTTAATCATGTGTTTTGTATGGATTTGAAGCTAACTCGTTTGTTGCCCTGCATTTGAAGCTATATCACTTATATTCCAAGCGTTTGAAACTAAACCATTTATTTCGCATGGATTTGAAGCTAAACCTACTGCACCGCATGGATTTGCAGCTAAATCATGTGTTCCGCATGGATTTGAAGGTAACTCGTTAATTTCGCCTGCATTTGAATATATATCACTTATATCGCAATTATCTGAACCTAAATCATTTGATTCTCATGGATTTCAAGATTAACCTTCTACCTCGCATTGATTTGAAGCTAAATAATGTGTTTCGCATGGATTTTGAAGCTAACTCGTTTGATTCGTTTGTATTTGAAGCTATATCACTTATAACCCAAGTATTTGATGCTAAATCATTGGTTTCGCATGGATTTGAAGCTAAACCTTCTACATCCCATTGATTTGCTGCTAAATCATGTGTTTCGCATGGATTTGAAGCTAACTCGTTTGTTTGGCATGCAGTTGAAGCTAAATCGTGTATATCACAAGAATTTGAAGCTAAACCTTTCTGATTCCCATGTATTTGAAGCTAAGCCTTCTCCTTCGCATTGATTTGAAGCTAAATCATTCGTGTCGCATGGATTTGAAGCTACCTCGTTTGTTTCGCATGCAGTTGAAGCTGAATCATGCATATCACAAGTATTTGAAGCTAAACCATTTGATTCGCATGGATTTGAAGCTAAGCCTTCTACTTCGCAATGATTTGAAGATAAATCATGTGTGTCGCATGGATTTGAAGCTAACTCGTTTGTTTGGCATGCAGTTGAAGCTAAATCATGTTTAAAACAAGTATTTGAAGCTAAGCTATTCGTTTCGCATGGATTTGAAACTAAGCCTTCTACTTCGCATTGATTTGAAGCTAAATCTTTTCTTTCGCTTGGATTTGAAGCTAAATCACGTGTTCCGCTTGGATTTGAAGCTAAACCTTCTACATCGCATTGATTGACGCTAAATCATGTGTTTCGCTTGGATCTGAATCTAACTCGTTTCTTTCGTCTCCATTTGAAGCTATATTACTTATATCGCAAGTATCTGAACCTAAATCATTTGTTTCTCATGGATTTCAAGATGAGCCTTCTACCTCGTATTGATTTGAAGCTAAATCATGTGTTTCGCATGGATTTGAAGCTAAAACTTCTACATCGCATTGATTTGAAGCTAAATCATGTGTTCCGCTTGGATTTGAAGCTAAACATTCTACATCCCATTGATTTGCAGCTAAATCATGGGTTTCACATTGATTTGAAGCTAATTCGTTTGTTGCGCATGCAGTTGAATCTAAATAACGTATATCACAAGTATTTGTAGCTAAACAATTTATTTCGCATGGATTTGAAGCAAAACATTCTACATCGCACTGATTAAAGCTAAATCATGTGTTTCGCTTGGATGTGAAGCTAACTCGTTTGATTCGTCTGCATACGAAGCTATATCACTTATATCGCTAGTATCTGAAGCTAAATCATTTGTTTCGCATGGACTTGAAGCTTATTCTTCTACATCGCATAGATTTGCAGCTAAATCATGTGTTTCGCATGGATTTGAAGCTGACTCGTTTGTTTCTCCTGCATTTGAAGCTATATAACTTATATTGCATGTATCTGATACTAAATCATTTGTGTCGCATGGATTTGAAGCTAACCCTTCTTCATCACATTGATTTGAAGCTAAATCATGTGTTTCGCATGGAGTTGAAGCCAACTCGTTTGTTTCGTCCGCATTTGAAGCTATATCACTTATATCGCATGTATCTGTACCTAAATCATTTGTTTCGCTTGGATTTGTAGCTAAACCTTCTACATCGCATTGATTTGCAGTTAAATCATGTGTCTCACTTGAATTTGAAGCTAACTCGTTAGTTTTGCTGCATTTGAAGCTATATCACCTACATCCCAAGTGTTTGAAGCTCAATCATTTGCTTCGTAATGATTTGAAGCTAATCCTTCTACATCGCATTGATTTCAAGATTAATCATGTGTTTCACTTGGATTTGAAGCTAAACCTTATACATCGCATTGATTTGCTGCTAAATCATATGTTTCGCATGGATTTGAAGCGCCTGCATTTGAAGCTATATCACATATATGCCAAGTGTTTGAAGCTAAATCATTTGTTTCGCATGGATTTGAAACTAAACCTTCTAAATCGCATTGATTTGAAGCTACATCATGTGATTCGCTTGGATTTAAAGCTAACTCGTTTGTTTCGTCTGCATTAGAAGCTATGTCACTTATATCGCAAGTATCTGAAGCTAAATCATTGGTTTCTCATGGATTTGAAGCTAAACCTTCTATGTCGAATTGATTTGCTGCTAAATCATGTGTTTCGCATGGATTTGTAGCTAACTCGATTGATTCGTCTGCATTTGTAGCTATATCACTTATATCCCAATTGATCGAAGCTAAATCATTTGTTTCGCGTGTATTTTGAACCTAAACCTTCTACAACGCATTGATTTGAAGCTAAATCATGTGATTTGCTTGGATTTGAAGCTAACTCGTTTGTTTCGTCTGCATTTGAAGCTATATCACCTATATCGCTAGTATCTGAAGCTAAATCATTTGTTTCGCATGGATTTGAAGCTAAACCTTCTACATCGCATTGATTTGCTGCTAGATCATGTGTTTCGCATGGATTTGAAGCTAAACCCTATACATCGCATGGATTTGAAGCTAAACCTTCTACATCGCATTGATTTGAAGCTAAATCACGTGTTTCGCTTGGATACGAAGCTAACCCGTTTGTTTCTCCTGCATTTGAAGCTATATCACTTATATCGCATGTATATGATGCTAAATCATTTATGTCGCTTTGCTTAGAAGCTAAGCCTTCTACTTCGCATCGATTTGAAGCTTAATCATGTGTTTTGCATGGATTTGAAGCTAACTCGTTTGTTTCGCCTGCATTTGATGCTATGTCACTTATATCGCAAGTATTTGAAGCTAAATCATTGGTTTCGCATGGATTTGAAGCTAATCCTTCTACATCGCATCGATTTGCAGCTAAATCACGTGTTTCGCATGGATTTGAAGGTAAATCGTTTGATTCATCTGCATTTGAAGCTATATCACTTACATGCCAAGTGTTTGAAGCTAAATCATTTGTTTCGCATGGATTAGAAGCTAAACCTTCTACATCGCATTGATTTGAAGCTAAATCATGTGTTTCGCATGGATTTGAAGCTAACTCGATCGTTTCGCCTGCATTTGAAGCTATATCACTTATATCGCAAGTATCTGAACCTAAATCATTTGTCTCGCATGGATTTGTAGCTAAACCTTCTACATCGCATCGATTTGCAGCTAAATCACGTGTTTCGCATGGATTTGGAAGGGTAAAGAGTAATTCGTCTGCATTTGAAGCTATTTCACTTATATGCCAAGTGTTTGAAGCTAAATCATTTGTTTCGCATGGATTTGAAGCTAAACCTTCTACATCTCATTGATTTGAAGCTAAATGATGTGTTTCGCATGTATTTGAAGCTAGCTCGTTTGTTTCGTCTGCATTGGAAGCTATATCACTTATATCGCAAGTGTTTGAAGCTCAATAATTTGTCCCTCATGGATTTCAAGCTAAACCTTCTGCATCGCATTGATTTGCAGCTAAATCATGTGTTTTGCATGGATTTGTTGCTAACTCGTTTGTTTCCCCTGCATTTGAAGCTATATCACTTATATCACAAGTATCTGAAGCTAAATCACTTGTTTCTCATGGATTTCAAGATGAGCCTTCTACCTCGCATTGATTTGAAGCTAAATCATGTGTATCGCATGGATTTTGAAGCTAACTCGTTAGTTTCGCCTGCATTTGAAGCTATATAACTTATATCTCAAGTATCTGAATCTAAATCATTTTTTTCGCATGGATTTGAAGCTAAACCTTCGACGTAGCATTGATTTGAAGCTTAATCATGTGTTTTCTATGGATTTGAAGCTAACTCGTTTGTTGCCCCTGCATTTGAAGCTATATCACTTATATTCCAAGCGTTTGAAACTAAACCATTTATTTCGCATGGATTTGAAGCTAAACCTTCTGCACCGCATGGATTTGCAGCTAAATCATGTGTTCCGCATGGATTTGAAGGTAACTCGTTAATTTCGCCTGCATTTGAATATATATCACTTATATCGCAATTATCTGAACCTAAATCATTTGATTCTCATGGATTTCAAGATTAACCTTCTACCTCGCATTGATTTGAAGCTAAATCATGTGTTTCGCATGGATTTTGAAGCTAACTCGTTTGATTCGTCTGTATTTGAAGCTATATCACTTATAACCCAAGTATTTGATGCTAAATCATTGGTTTCGCATGGATTTGAAGCTAAACCTTCTACATCCCATTGATTTGCTGCTAAATCATGTGTTTCGCATGGATTTGAAGCTGACTCGTTTGTTTGGCATGCAGTTGAAGCTAAATCGTGTATATCACAAGAATTTGAAGCTAAACCTTTCTGATTCCCATGGATTTGAAGCTAAGCCTTCTCCTTCGCATTGATTTGAAGGTAAATCATTCGTGACGCATGGATTTGAAGCTACCTCGTTTGTTTCGCATGCAGTTGAAGCTGAATCATGCATATCACAAGTATTTGAAGCTAAACCATTTGATTCGCATGGATTGGAAGCTAAGCCTTCTACTTCGCAATGATTTGAAGATAAATCATGTGTGTCGCATGGATTTGAAGCTAACTCGTTTGTTTGGCATGCAGTTGAAGCTAAATCATGTTTAAAACAAGTATTTGAAGCTAAGCTATTCGTTTCGCATGGATTTGAAACTAGGCCTTCTACTTCGCATTGATTTGAAGCTAAATCTTTTCTTTCGCTTGGATTTGAAGCTGAATCATGTGTATCGATTGAATTTGAAGATAGGACGTTTGTTACGCATGCAGTTGAAGCTAAATCATGTATATCACAAGTATTTGAAGCTAAACCATTTGTTTCGTATGGATTTGAAGGTACTCCTTCTACTTTGAATTGATTTGAAGCTAAATCACGTGTTCCGCTTGGATTTGAAGCTAAACCTTCTACATCGCATTGATTAGACGCTAAATCATGTGTTTCGCTTGGATTTGAATCTAACTCGTTTCTTTCGTCTCCATTTGAAGCTATATTACTTATATCGCAAGTATCTGAACCTAAATCATTTGTTTCTCATGGATTTCAAGATAAGCCTTCTACCTCGTATTGATTGGAAGCTAAATCATGTGTTTCGCATGGATTTGAAGCTAAAACTTCTACATCGCATTTATTAGCGGCTAAATCATGTGTTTCGCTTGTATTTGAAGCTAGCTCGTTTGTTTCGTCTGCATTGGAAGCTATATCACTTATATCGCAAGTGTTTGAAGCTCAATAGTTTGTCTCGCATGGATTTCAAGCTAAACCCTCTACATCGCATTGATTTGAAGCTAAATCATGTGTTCCGCTTGGATTTGAAGCTAAACATTCTACATCCCATTGATTTGCAGCTAAATCATGGGTTTCACATTGATTTGAAGCTAATTCGTTTGTTGCGCTTGCAGTTGAATCTAAATAACGTATATCACAAGTATTTGTAGCTAAACAATTTATTTCGCATGGATTTGAAGCTAAACATTCTACATCGCACTGATTAAAGCTAAATCATGTGTTTCGCTTGGATATGAAGCTAAGCCTTGTACTTCGCATTGATTTGAAGATAAATCATTTGTTTCGCATGGATTTGAAGCTAAACCCTATACATCGCATGGATTTGAAGCTAAACCTTCTACATCGCATTGATTTGAAGCTAAATCACGTGTTTCGCTTGGATACGAAGCTAACCCGTTTGTTTCTCCTGCATTTGAAGCTATATCACTTATATCGCATGTATATGATGCTAAATCATTTATGTCGCTTTGCTTAGAAGCTAAGCCTTCTACTTCGCATCGATTTGAAGCTTAATCATGTGTTTTGCATGGATTTGAAGCTAACTCGTTTGTTTCGCCTGCATTTGATGCTATGTCACTTATATCGCAAGTATTTGAAGCTAAATCATTGGTTTCGCATGGATTTGAAGCTAATCCTTCTACATCGCATCGATTTGCAGCTAAATCGCGTGTTTCGCATGGATTTGAAGGTAAATCGTTTGATTCATCTGCATTTGAAGCTATATCACTTATATCCCAAGTGTTTGAAGCTAAATCATTTTTTTCGCATGGATTTGAAGCTAAACCTTCTACATCGCATTGATTTGAAGCTAAACCTTCTACATCGCATTGATTTGAAGCTAAACCTTCTACATCGCATTGATTTGAAGCTAAATCATGTGTTTCGCTTGGATTTGAAGCTAAACCTTCCACACCGCATTGAGTTGCAGTTAAATCATGTGTTTCACTTGGATTTGAAGCTAACTCGTTAGTTTTGCGGCATTTGAAGCTATATCACCTATATCCCAAGTGTTTGAAGCTCAATCATTTGCTTCGCAAGGATTTGAAGCTAATCCTTCTAAATCGTATTAATTCGAAGCTAAATCAAGTGATTCACTTGGATTTGAAGCTAACTCGTTCGTTTCGTCTGCATTTGAAGCTATATCACTTATATCCCAAGTGATCGAAGTTGAATCATTTGTGTCGCATGGATTTGAAGCTAAACATTCTACATCGCATTGATTTGAAGCTAAATCATTTGTTCCGTATGGATTTGAAGCTAAGCCTTGTACTTCGCATTGATTTGAAGATAAATCATTTGTTTCGCATGGATTGGAAACTAACTCGTTTGTTTCGCCTACATTTGAAGCTATATTACTTATATCGCAAGTATCTGAACCTAAATCATTTGTTTCGCATGGATTTGTAGCTAAGCCATCTACTCCGTATCGATTTGATGCTAAATGATATGTATCGCATGGATTTTGAAGCTATCTCGTTTGATTCGTTCGCATTTGAAGCTATATCACTTATATCCCAAGTGTTTGAAGCTAAATCATTTATTTCGCTTGGATTTGAAGCTAAATCTTCTACATCGCATTGATTTGAAGCAAAATCATGTGTTTTGCTTGGATTTGAAGTTAAACCTTCTAAATCACATTTATTTGAATCTAAATCATGTGATACGCTTGGATTTGAAGCTAACTCGTGTGTTTCGACTGCATTTGAAGCTATATCACTTATATCCCAAGTGTTTGAAGCTAAATCGTTTGTTTCGTATGGATTTGAAGCTAAACCTTCTACATCGCATTAATTTTAACTAAATCATGTGTTTCGCATGGAATTGAAGCTAACTGGTTTGTTTCGTTTGCATTTGAAGCTATGTCACTTGTATCGTAAGTATCTGAAGCTAAATCATTGGTTTCGCATAGATTTGAAGCTAAACCATCTACATCGCATTGATTTGCAGATAAATCATGTGTTTCGCATGGATTTGAAGCTAATTCGTTTGTTGCACATGCAGTTGAATATAAATAACGTATATCACAAGTATTTGTAGCTAAACCTTTTGTTTCGCATGGATTTGGAGCTAATCCTTCTACTTCGAATTGATTTGAAGCTTAATCATTTGTTTCGCATGGATTTGAAGCTAAGCCTTCTACTTCGCATTGATTTAAAGCGAAATCATGTGTTTCGGTTGGATTTGAACATACATCGTTTGTTTCGCATGCAGTTGAAGCTAAATCATGTATATCACAAGTATTTGAAGCTGAACCTTTCTGATTCGCATGGATTTGAAGCTAAGCCTTCAACTTCGCATTGACTTGAAGCTAAATAATGTGTTTCGCATGGGTTTGAAGCTAACTCGTTTGTTTCGCAAGCATTTAAAGCTAAATCATGTATATCACAAGTATTTGAAGCTAAACCATTTGTTTCGCTTGGATTTGAAGCTAAACCTTCTGCATCGCATTGATTTGACGCTAAATCATGTGTTTTGCATGGATTTGATGCTAACTCGCCTGTTTCCCCTGCATTTGAAGCTATATCACTTATATCGCAAGTATCTGAATCTAAATCATTTGTTTCGCATGAATTTGAAGCTAAGCCTTCTACTTCGTATAGATTTGAATTTAAATCATGTGTTTCGCTTGGATTTGAAGCTAAACCTTCTGTATCGCATTGATTTGAAGCTAAATCATGTGATTTGCTTGGCTTTGAATCTAACTCGTTTGTTTCGTCTGCATTTGAAGAAATATCACTTATATCGCAAGTGTTTGAAGCTGAATCATTTGTTTCGCATGGATTTGAAGCTAAGCCTTATACTTCGTATCGATTTAAAGCTAAATGAAATGTATCGCATGGATTTCAAGCTAACTCGTTTGATTCGGCTGCATTTGAAGCTGTATCACTTATATCTCAAGTGATTGAAGCTATATCTTTTGTTTCGCATGGATTTGCAGCTAAACCGTCTACATCGCATTGATTTGCAGCTAAATCATGTGTCTCGCATGGATTTGAAGCTAACTCGTTTGATTCGTTTGCATTTAAAGCTATATCACTTACATCCCAAGTGTTTGAAGCTAAATCATTCATTTCGCATGGATTTGAAGCTAATCCTTCTACATCGCATTGATTTCAAGCTAAACCTTCTACATCGCATTGGTTTGAAGCTCAGTCATGTGTTTCGCATGGAGTTGGATGTAGCTCGTTTGTTTCCCCTGCATTTGAAGCTATATCACTTATATCCCAAGGGTTTGAAGCTAAATCATTTGTTACGCATGGATTTGAAGCTAAACCTTCTACATGGCATTGATTTGAAGCTAAATCATGTGTTTCGCTTGGATTTGAAGCTAAACCTTCTGCATCGCATTGATTTGACGCTAAATCATGTGTTTTGCATGGATTTGATGCTAACTCGCCTGTTTCCCCTGCATTTGAAGCTATATCAGTTATATCGCAAGTATCTGTTGCTAAATCGTTTATTTCGCACGGATTTGAATCTAAATCATCTACATAGCATGGATTTGCAGCTAAATCATGTGTTTCGCATGGAGTTGAAGCTAACCCGTTAGTTTCGCCAGCATTTGAAGCTATATAACTTATATCTCAAGTATCTGAATCTAAATCATTTGTTTCGCATGGATTTGAAGCTAAGCCTTCTACATCGCATTGATTTCAAGCTAAATCATGTGTTTCGCTTGGATTTGAAGCTAAACCTTCTGCATCGCATTGATTTGAAGCTACATCATGTGTTTTGCATGGATTTGATGCTAACTCGTTTGTTTCTCCTGCATTTGAAGCTATATCACTTATATCGCAAGTATGTGAATCTAAATCATTTGTTTCGCATGAATTTGAAGCTAAGCCTTCTACTTCGTATAGATTTGAAGTTAAATGACATGTATCGCATGGATTTTGAAGATAACTCGTTTGATTCGTCTGCATTTGAAGCTATATCACTTATATCCCAACTGTTTGAATCTAAATCATCTGTTTCGCATGGATTTGAAGCTAAACCTTCTACAACGCATTGATTTGAAGCTAAATCATGTGTTTTGCATGGATTTGATGCTAACTCGTTTGTTTCCCCTGCATTTGAAGCTATATCACTTATATCGCAAGTATCTGAATCTAAATCATTTGTTTCGCATGAATTTGAAGCTAAGCCTTCTACTTCGTATAGATTTGAAGTTAAATCATGTGTTTCGCTTGGATTTGAAGCTAAACCTTCTGTATCGCATTGATTTGAAGCTAAATCATGTGATTTGCTTGGCTTTGAATCTAACTCGTTTGTTTCGTCTGCATTTGAAGAAATATCACTTATATCGCAAGTGTTTGAAGCTGAATCATTTGTTTTGCATGGATTTGAAGCTAAGCCTTATACTTCGTATCGATTTAAAGCTAAATGAAATGTATCGCATGGATTTCAAGCTAACTCGTTTGATTCGGCTGCATTTGAAGCTGCATCACTTATATCCCAAGTGATTGAAGCTATATCTTTTGTTTCGCATGGATTTGCAGCTAAACCGTCTACATCGCATTGATTTGCAGCTAAATCATGTGTCTCGCATGGATTTGAAGCTAACTCGTTTGATTCGTTTGCATTTAAAGCTATATCACTTATAACCCAATTGTTTGAAGCTAAATCATTTGTTTCGCATGGATTTGTAGCTAAGCCTTCTACTTCGTATCGATTTGAAGTTAAATGATATGTATCGCATGGATTTTGAAGCTAACTCGTTTGATTCGTCAGCATTTGAAGCTATATCACTTATATCCCAATTGTTTGAAGCTAAATCGTTTGTTTCGCATGGATTTGTAGCTAAACCTTCTACATCGCATTGATTTGAAGCTAAATCATGTGATTCGCTTGGTTTTGAAGCTAACTCGTTTGTTTCGGCTGCATTTGAAGAAATATCACTTATATCGCAAGTGTTTGAAGCTGAATCATTTGTTTCGCATGGATTTGAAGCTAAGCCTTATACTTCGTATCGATTTAAAGCTAAATGAAATGTATCGCATGGATTTCAAGCTAACTCGTTTGATTCGGCTGCATTTGAAGCTGTATCACTTATATCCCAAGTGATTGAAGCTATATCTTTTGTTTCGCATGGATTTGCAGCTAAACCGTCTACATCGCATTGATTTGCAGCTAAATCATGTGTCTCGCATGGATTTGAAGCTAACTCGTTTGATTCGTTTGCATTTAAAGCTATATCACTTATAACCCAATTGTTTGAAGCTAAATCATTTGTTTCGCATGGATTTGTAGCTAAGCCTTCTACTTCGTATCGATTTGAAGTTAAATGATATGTATCGCATGGATTTTGAAGCTAACTCGTTTGATTCGTCAGCATTTGAAGCTATATCACTTATATCCCAATTGTTTGAAGCTAAATCGTTTGTTTCGCATGGATTTGTAGCTAAACCTTCTACATCGCATTGATTTGAAGCTAAATCATGTGATTCGCTTGGATTTGAAGCTAACTCGTTTGTTTCGGCTGCATTTGAAGAAATATCACTTATATCGCAAGTGTTTGAAGCTGAATCATTTGTTTCGCATGGATTTGAAGCTAAGCCTTATACTTCGTATCGATTTAAAGCTAAATGAAATGTATCGCATGGATTTCAAGCTAACTCGTTTGATTCGGCTGCATTTGAAGCTGTATCACTTATATCCCAAGTGATTGAAGCTATATCTTTTGTTTCGCATGGATTTGCAGCTAAACCGTCTACATCGCATTGATTTGCAGCTAAATCATGTGTCTCGCATGGATTTGAAGCTAACTCGTTTGATTCGTTTGCATTTAAAGCTATATAACTTATAACCCAATTGTTTGAAGCTAAATCATTTGTTTCGCATGGATTTGTAGCTAAGCCTTCTACTTCGTATCGATTTGAAGTTAAATGATATGTATCGCATGGATTTTGAAGCTAACTCGTTTGATTCGTCAGCATTTGAAGCTATATCACTTATATCCCAATTGTTTGAAGCTAAATCGTTTGTTTCGCATGGATTTGTAGCTAAACCTTCTACATCGCATTGATTTGCAGCTAAATCATGTGTTTCACTTGGATTAGAAGGCTAAGTCGTTAGTTTTGCCTGCATTTGAAGCTATATCACCTATATCCCAAGTTTTTGAAGCTAAATCATTTGTTTCGCATGGATTTGAAGCTAAACCTTCTACATCGCAATGATTTGCAGCTAAATCATGTGTTTCACTTGGATTTGAAGCTAACTCGTTAGTTCTGCCTGCATTTGAAGCTATATCATTTATATCGCAAGTATTTGAAGCCAAATTATTTGTGTCGCATGGATTTGAATCTAAACCTTCTACATCTCATTGATTTGAAGCTAAATCATGTGTTTCGCTTGGATTTGAAACTAAACCTCCTGCATCGCATTGATTTGAAGCTTAATCATGTGTTTTGCATGGATTTGATGCTAACTCGTTTGTTTCCCCTGCATTTGAAGCTACAGCACTTATATCGCAAGTATCTGAATCTAAATCATTTGTTTCGCATGAATTTGAAGCTAAGCCTTCTACTTCGTACAGATTTGGAGTTAAATGACATGTATCGCATGGATTTGAAGCTAACTCGTTCGTTTCGCCCGCATTTGATGCTATATCACTTATATCGCAAGTATCTGAAGCTAAATCATTTGTTTCGCATGAATTTGAAGCTAAGCCTTCTACTTCGTATAGATTTGGAGTTAAATGACATGTATCGCATGGATTTGAAGCTAACTCGTTCGTTTCGCTCGCATTTGATGCTATATCACTTATATCGCAAGTATCTGAAGCTAAATCATTTGCTACGCATGGATTTGAAGCTAAAACTTCTAAATCGCATTTATTTGGAGCTAAATCGTGTGATTCTCTTGGATATGAAGCTAACTCGTTTGTTTCGTCTGCATTTGAAGATATATCACTTATATCGCAAGTATCTGAAGCTAAATCATTGGTTTCGCATGGATTTGAAGCTAAGCCTTCTACTTCGTATCGATTTAAAGCTAAATGAAATGTATCGCATGGATTTGAAGCTAACTCGTTTGATTCGTCTGCATTTAAAGCTATATCACTTACATCCCAAGTGTTTGAAGCTAAATCATTTATTTCGCCTGGATTTGAAGCTAATCCTTCTACATCGCATTGATTTCAAGCTAAACCTTCTACATCGCATTGGTTTGAAGCTCAGTCATGTGTTTCGCATGGAGTTGGATGTAGCTCGTTTGTTTCCCCTGCATTTGAAGCTATATCACTTATATCCCAAGGGTTTGAAGCTAAATCATTTGTTACGCATGGATTTGAAGCTAAACCTTCTACATGGCATTGATTTGAAGCTAAATCATGTGTTTCGCTTGTATTTGAAGCTAAACCTTCTGCATCGCATTGATTTGACGCTAAATCATGTGTTTTGCATGGATTTGATGCTAACTCGCCTGTTTCCCCTGCATTTGAAGCTATATCAGTTATATCGCAAGTATCTGTTGCTAAATCATTTATTTCGCACGGATTTGAATCTAAATCATCTACATAGCATGGATTTGCAGCTAAATCATGTGTTTCGCATGGAGTTGAAGCTAACCCGTTAGTTTCGCCAGTATTTGAAGCTATATAACTTATATCTCAAGTATCTGAATCTAAATCATTTGTTTCGCATGGATTTGAAGCTAAGCCTTCTACATCGCATTGATTTCAAGCTAAATCATGTGTTTCGCTTGGATTTGAAGCTAAACCTTCTGCATCGCATTGATTTGAAGCTACATCATGTGTTTTGCATGGATTTGATGCTAACTCGTTTGTTTCCCCTGCATTTGAAGCTATATCACTTATATCGCAAGTATCTGAATCTAAATCATTTGTTTCGCATGAATTTGAAGCTAAGCCTTCTACTTCGTATAGATTTGAAGTTAAATGACATGTATCGCATGGATTTTGAAGATGACTCGTTTGATTCGTCTGCATTTGAAGCTATATCACTTATATCCCAACTGTTTGAATCTAAATCATCTGTTTCGCATGGATTTGAAGCTAAACCTTCTACAACGCATTGATTTGAAGCTAAATCATGTGTTTTGCATGGATTTGATGCTAACTCGTTTGTTTCCCCTGCATTTGAAGCTACAGCACTTATATCGCAAGTATCTGAATCTAAATCATTTGTTTCGCATGAATTTGAAGCTAAGCCTTCTACTTCGTACAGATTTGGAGTTAAATGACATGTATCGCATGGATTTGAAGCTAACTCGTTCGTTTCGCCCGCATTTGAAGATATATCACTTATATCGCAAGTATCTGAAGCTAAATCATTGGTTTCGCATGGATTTGAAGCTAAGCCTTCTACTTCGTATCGATTTAAAGCTAAATGAAATGTATCGCATGGATTTGAAGCTAACTCGTTTGATTCGGCTGCATTTGAAGCTGCATCACTTATATCCCAAGTGATTGAAGCTATATCTTTTGTTTCGCATGGATTTGCAGCTAAACCGTCTACATCGCATTGATTTGCAGCTAAATCATGTGTCTCGCATGGATTTGAAGCTAACTCGTTTGATTCGTTTGCATTTAAAGCTATATCACTTATAACCCAATTGTTTGAAGCTAAATCATTTGTTTCGCATGGATTTGTAGCTAAGCCTTCTACTTCGTATCGATTTGAAGTTAAATGATATGTATCGCATGGATTTTGAAGCTAACTCGTTTGATTCGTCAGCATTTGAAGCTATATCACTTATATCCCAATTGTTTGAAGCTAAATCGTTTGTTTCGCATGGATTTGTAGCTAAACCTTCTACATCGCATTGATTTGAAGCTAAATCATGTGATTCGCTTGGATTTGAAGCTAACTCGTTTGTTTCGGCTGCATTTGAAGAAATATCACTTATATCGCAAGTGTTTGAAGCTGAATCATTTGTTTCGCATGGATTTGAAGCTAAGCCTTATACTTCGTATCGATTTAAAGCTAAATGAAATGTATCGCATGGATTTCAAGCTAATTCGTTTGATTCGGCTGCATTTGAAGCTGTATCACTTATATCCCAAGTGATTGAAGCTATATCTTTTGTTTCGCATGGATTTGCAGCTAAACCGTCTACATCGCATTGATTTGCAGCTAAATCATGTGTCTCGCATGGATTTGAAGCTAACTCGTTTGATTCGTTTGCATTTAAAGCTATATCACTTATAACCCAATTGTTTGAAGCTAAATCATTTGTTTCGCATGGATTTGTAGCTAAGCCTTCTACTTCGTATCGATTTGAAGTTAAATGATATGTATCGCATGGATTTTGAAGCTAACTCGTTTGATTCGTCAGCATTTGAAGCTATATCACTTATATCCCAATTGTTTGAAGCTAAATCGTTTGTTTCGCATGGATTTGTAGCTAAACCTTCTACATCGCATTGATTTGCAGCTAAATCATGTGTTTCACTTGGATTAGAAGGCTAAGTCGTTAGTTTTGCCTGCATTTGAAGCTATATCACCTATATCCCAAGTTTTTGAAGCTAAATCATTTGTTTCGCATGGATTTGAAGCTAAGCCTTCTACTTCGTATCGATTTAAAGCTAAATGAAATGTATCGCATGGATTTGAAGCTAACTCGTTTGATTCGTCTGCATTTAAAGCTATATCACTTACATCCCAAGTGTTTGAAGCTAAATCATTTATTTCGCCTGGATTTGAAGCTAATCCTTCTACATCGCATTGATTTCAAGCTAAACCTTCTACATCGCATTGGTTTGAAGCTCAGTCATGTGTTTCGCATGGAGTTGGATGTAGCTCGTTTGTTTCCCCTGCATTTGAAGCTATATCACTTATATCCCAAGGGTTTGAAGCTAAATCATTTGTTACGCATGGATTTGAAGCTAAACCTTCTACATGGCATTGATTTGAAGCTAAATCATGTGTTTCGCTTGGATTTGAAGCTAAACCTTCTGCATCGCATTGATTTGACGCTAAATCATGTGTTTTGCATGGATTTGATGCTAACTCGCCTGTTTCCCCTGCATTTGAAGCTATATCAGTTATATCGCAAGTATCTGTTGCTAAATCATTTATTTCGCACGGATTTGAATCTAAATCATCTACATAGCATGGATTTGCAGCTAAATCATGTGTTTCGCATGGAGTTGAAGCTAACCCGTTAGTTTCGCCAGCATTTGAAGCTATATAACTTATATCTCAAGTATCTGAATCTAAATCATTTGTTTCGCATGGATTTGAAGCTAAGCCTTCTACATCGCATTGATTTCAAGCTAAATCATGTGTTTCGCTTGGATTTGAAGCTAAACCTTCTGCATCGCATTGATTTGAAGCTACATCATGTGTTTTGCATGGATTTGATGCTAACTCGTTTGTTTCCCCTGCATTTGAAGCTATATCACTTATATCGCAAGTATCTGAATCTAAATCATTTGTTTCGCATGAATTTGAAGCTAAGCCTTCTACTTCGTATAGATTTGAAGTTAAATGACATGTATCGCATGGATTTTGAAGATGACTCGTTTGATTCGTCTGCATTTGAAGCTATATCACTTATATCCCAACTGTTTGAATCTAAATCATCTGTTTCGCATGGATTTGAAGCTAAACCTTCTACAACGCATTGATTTGAAGCTAAATCATGTGTTTTGCATGGATTTGATGCTAACTCGTTTGTTTCCCCTGCATTTGAAGCTATGTCACTTATATCGCAAGTATCTGAATCTAAATCATTTGTTTCGCATGAATTTGAAGCTAAGCCTTCTACTTCGTATAGATTTGAAGTTAAATCATGTTTTTCGCATGGATTTGTAGCTAAACCTTCTACATCGCATTGATTTGAAGCTAAATCATGTGATTTGCTTGGCTTTGAATCTAACTCGTTTGTTTCGTCTGCATTTGAAGAAATATCACTTATATCGCAAGTGTTTGAAGCTGAATCATTTGTTTCGCATGGATTTGAAGCTAAGCCTTATACTTCGTATCGATTTGAAGCTAAATGAAATGTATCGCATGGATTTCAAGCTAACTCGTCTGATTCGGCTGCATTTGAAGCTGTATCACTTATATCCCAAGTGATTGAAGCTATATCTTTTGTTTCGCATGGATTTGCAGCTAAACCGTCTACATCGCATTGATTTGCAGCTAAATCATGTGTCTCGCATGGATTTGAAGCTAGCTCGTATGATTCGTTTGCATTTAAAGTTATATCACTTACATCCCAAGTGTTTGAAGCTAAATCATTTATTTCGCATGGATTTGAATCTAATCCTTCTACATCGCATTGATTTCAAGCTAAACCTTCTACATCGCATTGGTTTGAAGCTCAGTCATGTGTTTCGCATGGAGTTGGATATAGCTCGTTTGTTTCCCCTGCATTTGAAGCAATATCACTTATATCCCAAGGGTTTGAAGCTAAATCATTTGTTACGCATGGATTTGAAGCTAAACCTTCTACATGGCATTGATTTGAAGCTAAATCATGTGTTTCGCTTGGATTTGAAGCTAAACCTTCTGCATCGCATTGATTTGACGCTAAATCATGTGTTTTGCATGGATTTGATGCTAACTCGCCTGTTTCCCCTGCATTTGAAGCTATATCAGTTATATCGCAAGTATCTGTTGCTAAATCATTTATTTCGCACGGATTTGAATCTAAATCATCTACATAGCATGGATTTGCAGCTAAATCATGTGTTTCGCATGGAGTTGAAGCTAACCCGTTAATTTCGCCAGCATTTGAAGCTATATAACTTATATCTCAAGTATCTGAATCTAAATCATTTGTTTCGCATGGATTTGAAGCTAAGCCTTCTACATCGCATTGATTTCAAGCTAAATCATGTGTTTCGCTTGGATTTAAAGCTAAACCTTCTGCGTCGCATTGATTTGAAGCTATATCATGTGTTTTGCATGGATTTGATGCTAACTCGTTTGTTTCCCCTGCATTTGAAGCTATATCACTTATATCGCAAGTATCTGAATCTAAATCATTTGTTTCGCATGAATTTGAAGCTAAGCCTTCTACTTCGTATAGATTTGAAGTTAAATGACATGTATCGCATGGATTTTGAAGATAACTCGTTTGATTCGTCTGCATTTGAAGCTATATCACTTATATCCCAACTGTTTGAATCTAAATCATCTGTTTCGCATGGATTTGAAGCTAAACCTTCTACAACGCATTGATTTGAAGCTAAATCATGTGTTTTGCATGGATTTGATGCTAACTCGTTTGTTTCCCCTGCATTTGAAGCTATATCACTTATATCGCATGTATCTGAATCTAAATCATTTGTTTCGCATGAATTTGAAGCTACGCCTTCTACTTCGTATAGATTTGAAGTTAAATCATGTGTTTCGCTTGGATTTGAAGCTAAACCTTCTGTATCGCATTGATTTGAAGCTAAATCATGTGATTTGCTTGGCTTTGAATCTAACTCGTTTGTTTCGTCTGCATTTGAAGAAATATCACTTATAACGCAAGTGTTTGAAGCTGAATCATTTGTTTCGCATGGATTTGAAGCTAAGCCTTATACTTCGTATCGATTTAAAGCTAAATGAAATGTATCGTATGGATTTCAAGCTAACTCGTTTGATTCGGCTGCCTTTGAAGCTGTATCACTTATATCCCAAGTGATTAGAGCTATATCTTTTGTTTCGCATGGATTTGCAGCTAAACCGTCTACATCGCATTGATTTGCAGCTAAATCATGTGTCTCGCATGGATTTGAAGCTAACTCGTTTGATTCGTTTGCATTTAAAGCTATATCACTTATAACCCAATTGTTTGAAGCTAAATCATTTGTTTCGCATGGATTTGTAGCTAAGCCTTCTACTTCGTATCGATTTGAAGTTAAATGATATGTATCGCATGGATTTTGAAGCTAACTCGTTTGATTCGTCAGCATTTGAAGCTATATCACTTATATCCCAATTGTTTGAAGCTAAATCGTTTGTTTCGCATGGATTTGTAGCTAAACCTTCTACATCGCATTGATTTGAAGCTAAATCATGTGATTCGCTTGGATTTGAAGCTAACTCGTTTGTTTCGGCTGCATTTGAAGCCATATCACTTATATCTCAAGTGTTTGAAGCTAAATCATTTGTTTCGCATGGATTTGAAGCTAAACCATCTACATCGCAATGATTTGCAGCTAAATCATGTGTTTCGCTTGGATTTGAAGCTAACTCGTTAGTTTTGCCTGCATTTGAAGCTATATCATTTATATCGCAAGTATTTGAAGCCAAATTATTTGTGTCGCATGGATTTGAATCTAAACCTTCTAGATCTCATTGATTTGAAGCTAAATCATGTGTTTCGCTTGTATTTGAAGCTAGCTCGTTTGTTTCGTCTGCATTGGAAGCTATATCACTTATATCGCAAGTGTTTGAAGCTCAATAATTTGTCTCGCATGGATTTCAAGCTAAACCCTCTACATCGCATTGATTTGTAGCTAAATCACGTGTTCCGCTTGGATTTGAAGCTAAACCTTCTACATCGCATTGATTTGACGATAAATCATGTGTTTCGCTTGGATTTGATTCTAACTCGTTTCTTTCTTCTGCATTTGAAGCTAAATCACTTATATCGCAAGTATCTGAAACTAAATCATTTGTTTCTCATGGATTTCAAGATAAGCCTTCTACCTCGCATTGATTTGAAGCTACATCATGTGTTTCGCATGAATTTTGAAGCTAACTCGTTTGATTCTTCCGCAATTGAAGCTATATCACTTATAACCCAAGTATTTGAAGCTAAATCATTGGTTTCGCATGGATTTTAAGCTAAACCTTCTACATCCCATTGATTTACTGCTAAATCATGGGTTTCACATGGATTTGAAGCTAATTTGTTTGTTGCGCATGCAGTTGAATCTAAATAACGTATATCACAAGTATTTGTAGCTAAACCATTTATTTCGCATGGATTTGAAGCTAAACATTCTACATCGCTCTGATTAAAGCTAAATCATGTGTTTCGCTTCGATATGAAGCTACCTCGTTTGTTTGGTCTGCATTTGAAGCTATATCACTTATATCGCTAGTATCTGAAGCTAAATCATTTGTTTCGCATGGATTTGAAGATAAACCTTCTACATCGCATTGATTTGAAGCTAAATCATGTGTTTCGGTTGGATTTGAAGCTAACTCGTTTGTTGCCCCTGCATTTGAAGCTATATCACTTATATCCAAAGCGTTTGAAACTAAATCATTTGTTTCGCATGGATTGTAAGCTAAACCGTCAACATCGCATTGATTTGAAGCTAAATCATGTGTTTCGATTGGATTGGAAGTTAACTCGTTTGTTTCGTCTACATTTGAAGCTGTATCACTTATATCGCAAGTATCTGAAGCTAAATCATATGTTTCGCATGGATTTGAATCTAAACCTTCTACATCTCATTGATTTGAAGCTAAATCATGTGTTTCGCATGGATTTGAAACTAACTCGTTTGTTTCGTCTGCATTTGAAGCTATATCACATATATCGCTAGTATCTGAAGCTAAATCATTTGTTTCGCATGGATTTGTAGCTAAACCTTCTACATCGCATTGATTTGCTGCTAAATCATGTGTTTCGCATGTATTTGAAGCTAAACCTTCTACATCGCATGGATTTGAAGCTAAACCTTCAACAGCGCATGGATTTGAAGCTAAACCTTCTACATCGAATTGATTTGAAGCTAAATCACGTGTTTCGCTTGGATACGAAGCTAACCTGTTTGTTTCTCCTGCATTTGAAGCTATATCACTTATATCGCATGTATATGATGCTAAATCATTTATGTCGCATTGCTTTGAAGCTAAGCCTTCTACTTCGGATCGATTTGAAGCTTAATCATGTGTTTTGCATGGATTTGAAGATAACTCGTTTGTTTCGCCTGCATTTGATGCTATGTCATTTATATCGCAAGTATTTGAAGCTAAATCATTGGTTTCGCATGGATTTGAAGCTAAACCTTCTACATCCCATTGATTTGCTGCTAAATCATGGGTTTCACATGGATTTGAAACTAATTCGTTTGTTGCGCATGCAGTTGAATCTAAATAACGTATATCACAAGTATTTGTAGCTAAACCATTTATTTCGCATGGATTTGAAGCTAAACATTCTACATCGCTCTGATTAAAGCTAAATCATGTGTTTCGCTTCGATATGAAGCTAACTCGTTTGTTTGGTCTGCATTTGAAGCTATATCACTTATATCGCAAGTATCTGAATCTAAATCATTTGTTTCGCATGAATTGGAAGTTAGCCTTGTACTTCGTATAGATTTGAAGTTAAATGACATGTATCGCATGGATTTTGAAGCTAACTCGTTTGATTCGTCCGCATTTGAAGCTATATCACTTATATCCCAATTCATTGAAGCTAAATCATTTGTTTCGCATGGATTTGTTGCTAAGTCTTCTACTTCGTATCGATTTGAAGCTAAATGAAATGTATCGCATGGATTTTGAATCTAACTCGTTTGTTTCGTCTACATTTGAAGCTGTATCACTTATATCGCAAGTATCTGAAGCTAAATCATATGTTTCGCATGGATTTGAATCTAAACCTTCTACATCTCATTGATTTGACGCTAAATCATGTGTTTCGCATGGATTTGAAACTAACTCGTTTGTTTCGTCTGCATTTGAAGCTATATCACATATATCGCTAGTATCTGAAGCTAAATCATTTGTTTCGCATGGATTTGTAGCTAAACCTTCTACATCGCATTGATTTGCTGCTAAATCATGTGTTTCGCATGGATTTGAAGCTAAACCGTCTACATCGCATTGATTTGCAGCTAAATCATGTGTCTCGCATGGATTTGTAGCTAACTCGTTTGATTCGTTTGCATTTAAAGCTATATCACTTATAACCCAATTGTTTGAAGCTAAATCATTTGTTTCGCATGGATTTGTAGCTAAGCCTTCTACTTCGTATCGATTTGAAGTTAAATGATATGTATCGCATGGATTTTGAAGCTAACTCGTTTGATTCGTCAGCATTTGAAGCTATATCACTTATATCCCAATTGTTTGAAGCTAAATCGTTTGTTTCGCATGGATTTGTAGCTAAACCTTCTACATCGCATTGATTTGAAGCTAAATCATGTGTTTTGCATGGATTTGATGCTAACTCGTTTGTTTCCCCTGCATTTGAAGCTATGTCACTTATATCGCAAGTATCTGAATCTAAATCATTTGTTTCGCATGAATTTGAAGCTAAGCCTTCTACTTCGTATAGATTTGAAGTTAAATCATGTTTTTCGCATGGATTTGTAGCTAAACCTTCTACATCGCATTGATTTGAAGCTAAATCATGTGATTTGCTTGGCTTTGAATCTAACTCGTTTGTTTCGTCTGCATTTGAAGAAATATCACTTATATCGCAAGTGTTTGAAGCTGAATCATTTGTTTCGCATGGATTTGAAACTAAGCCTTATACTTCGTATCGATTTGAAGCTAATTGAAATGTATCGCATGGATTTCAAGCTAACTCGTTTGATTCGGCTGCATTTGAAGCTGTATCACTTATATCCCAAGTGATTGAAGCTATATCTTTTGTTTCGCATGGATTTGCAGCTAAACCGTCTACATCGCATTGATTTGCAGCTAAATCATGTGTCTCGCATGGATTTGAAGCTAGCTCGTATGATTCGTTTGCATTTAAAGTTATATCACTTACATCCCAAGTGTTTGAAGCTAAATCATTTATTTCGCATGGATTTGAATCTAATCCTTCTACATCGCATTGATTTCAAGCTAAACCTTCTACATCGCATTGGTTTGAAGCTCAGTCATGTGTTTCGCATGGAGTTGGATATAGCTCGTTTGTTTCCCCTGCATTTGAAGCAATATCACTTATATCCCAAGGGTTTGAAGCTAAATCATTTGTTACGCATGGATTTGAAGCTAAACCTTCTACATGGCATTGATTTGAAGCTAAATCATGTGTTTCGCTTGGATTTGAAGCTAAACCTTCTGCATCGCATTGATTTGACGCTAAATCATGTGTTTTGCATGGATTTGATGCTAACTCGCCTGTTTCCCCTGCATTTGAAGCTATATCAGTTATATCGCAAGTATCTGTTGCTAAATCATTTATTTCGCACGGATTTGAATCTAAATCATCTACATAGCATGGATTTGCAGCTAAATCATGTGTTTCGCATGGAGTTGAAGCTAACCCGTTAATTTCGCCAGCATTTGAAGCTATATAACTTATATCTCAAGTATCTGAATCTAAATCATTTGTTTCGCATGGATTTGAAGCTAAGCCTTCTACATCGCATTGATTTCAAGCTAAATCATGTGTTTCGCTTGGATTTAAAGCTAAACCTTCTGCGTCGCATTGATTTGAAGCTATATCATGTGTTTTGCATGGATTTGATGCTAACTCGTTTGTTTCCCCTGCATTTGAAGCTATATCACTTATATCGCAAGTATCTGAATCTAAATCATTTGTTTCGCATGAATTTGAAGCTAAGCCTTCTACTTCGTATAGATTTGAAGTTAAATGACATGTATCGCATGGATTTTGAAGATAACTCGTTTGATTCGTCTGCATTTGAAGCTATATCACTTATATCCCAACTGTTTGAATCTAAATCATCTGTTTCGCATGGATTTGAAGCTAAACCTTCTACAACGCATTGATTTGAAGCTAAATCATGTGTTTTGCATGGATTTGATGCTAACTCGTTTGTTTCCCCTGCATTTGAAGCTATATCACTTATATCGCATGTATCTGAATCTAAATCATTTGTTTCGCATGAATTTGAAGCTACGCCTTCTACTTCGTATAGATTTGAAGTTAAATCATGTGTTTCGCTTGGATTTGAAGCTAAACCTTCTGTATCGCATTGATTTGAAGCTAAATCATGTGATTTGCTTGGCTTTGAATCTAACTCGTTTGTTTCGTCTGCATTTGAAGAAATATCACTTATAACGCAAGTGTTTGAAGCTGAATCATTTGTTTCGCATGGATTTGAAGCTAAGCCTTATACTTCGTATCGATTTAAAGCTAAATGAAATGTATCGTATGGATTTCAAGCTAACTCGTTTGATTCGGCTGCATTTGAAGCTATATCACTTATATCGCAAGTGTTTGAAGCTCAATAATTTGTCTCGCATGGATTTCAAGCTAAACCCTCTACATCGCAATGATTTGCAGCTAAATCATGTGTTTTGCATGGATTTGATGCTAACTCGTTTGTTTCCCCTGCATTTGAAGCTATATCACTTATATCGCATGTATCTGAATCTAAATCATTTGTTTCGCATGAATTTGAAGCTACGCCTTCTACTTCGTATAGATTTGAAGTTAAATCATGTGTTTCGCATGGATTTGTAGCTAAGCCTTCTACTTCGTATCGATTTGAAGTTAAATGATATGTATCGCATGGATTTTGAAGCTAACTCGTTTGATTCGTCAGCATTTGAAGCTATATCACTTATATCCCAATTGTTTGAAGCTAAATCGTTTGTTCCGCATGGATTTGTAGCTAAACCTTCTACATCGCATTGATTTGAAGATAAATCATGTGATTCGCTTGGATTTGAAGCTAACTCGTTTGTTTCGGCTGCATTTGAAGCCATATCACTTATATCTCAAGTGTTTGAAGCTAAATCATTTGTTTCGCATGGATTTGAAGCTAAACCATCTACATCGCAATGATTTGCAGCTAAATCATGTGTTTCGCTTGGATTTGAAGCTAACTCGTTAGTTTTGCCTGCATTTGAAGCTATATCATTTATATCGCAAGTATTTGAAGCCAAATTATTTGTGTCGCATGGATTTGAATCTAAACCTTCTAGATCTCATTGATTTGAAGCTAAATCATGTGTTTCGCTTGTATTTGAAGCTAGCTCGTTTGTTTCGTCTGCATTGGAAGCTATATCACTTATATCGCAAGTGTTTGAAGCTCAATAATTTGTCTCGCATGGATTTCAAGCTAAACCCTCTACATCGCATTGATTTGTAGCTAAATCACGTGTTCCGCTTGGATTTGAAGCTAAACCTTCTACATCGCATTGATTTGACGATAAATCATGTGTTTCGCTTGGATTTGATTCTAACTCGTTTCTTTCTTCTGCATTTGAAGCTAAATCACTTATATCGCAAGTATCTGAACCTAAATCATTTGTTTCTCATGGATTTCAAGATAAGCCTTCTACCTCGCATTGATTTGAAGCTACATCATGTGTTTCGCATGAATTTTGAAGCTAACTCGTTTGATTCTTCCGCAATTGAAGCTATATCACTTATAACCCAAGTATTTGAAGCTAAATCATTGGTTTCGAATGGATTTTAAGCTAAACCTTCTACATCCCATTGATTTACTGCTAAATCATGGGTTTCACATGGATTTGAAGCTAATTTGTTTGTTGCGCATGTAGTTCATTCTAAATAACGTATATCACAAGTATTTGTAACTAAACCATTTATTTCGCATGGATTTGAAGCTAAACATTCTACATCGCACTGATTAAAGCTATATCATGTGTTTTGCTTGGATATGAAGCTAACTCGCTTGTTTCGTCTGCATATGAAGCTATATCACTTATATCGCTAGTATCTGAAGCTAAATCATTTGTTTCGCATGGATTTGAAGATAAACCTTCTACATCGCATTGATTTGAAGCTAAATCATGTGTTTCGGTTGGATTTGAAGCTAACTCGTTTGTTGCCCCTGCATTTGAAGCTATATCACTTATATCCAAAGCGTTTGAAACTAAATCATTTGTTTCGCATGGATTGTAAGCTAAACCGTCAACATCGCATTGATTTGAAGCTAAATCATGTGTTTCGATTGGATTGGAAGTTAACTCGTTTGTTTCGTCTACATTTGAAGCTGTATCACTTATATCGCAAGTATCTGAAGCTAAATCATATGTTTCGCATGGATTTGAATCTAAACCTTCTACATCTCATTGATTTGAAGCTAAATCATGTGTTTCGCATGGATTTGAAACTAACTCGTTTGTTTCGTCTGCATTTGAAGCTATATCACATATATCGCTAGTATCTGAAGCTAAATCATTTGTTTCGCATGGATTTGTAGCTAAACCTTCTACATCGCATTGATTTGCTGCTAAATCATGTGTTTCGCATGTATTTGAAGCTAAACCTTCTACATCGCATGGATTTGAAGCTAAACCTTCAACAGCGCATGGATTTGAAGCTAAACCTTCTACATCGAATTGATTTGAAGCTAAATCACGTGTTTCGCTTGGATACGAAGCTAACCTGTTTGTTTCTCCTGCATTTGAAGCTATATCACTTATATCGCATGTATATGATGCTAAATCATTTATGTCGCATTGCTTTGAAGCTAAGCCTTCTACTTCGGATCGATTTGAAGCTTAATCATGTGTTTTGCATGGATTTGTAGATAACTCGTTTGTTTCGCCTGCATTTGATGCTATGTCATTTATATCGCAAGTATTTGAAGCTAAATCATTGGTTTCGCATGGATTTGAAGCTAAACCTTCTACATCCCATTGATTTGCTGCTAAATCATGGGTTTCACATGGATTTGAAACTAATTCGTTTGTTGCGCATGCAGTTGAATCTAAATAACGTATATCACAAGTATTTGTAGCTAAACCATTTATTTCGCATGGATTTGAAGCTAAACATTCTACATCGCTCTGCTTAAAGCTAAATCATGTGTTTCGCTTCGATATGAAGCTAACTCGTTTGTTTGGTCTGCATTTGAAGCTATATCACTTATATCGCAAGTATCTGAATCTAAATCATTTGTTTCGCATGAATTGGAAGTTAGCCTTGTACTTCGTATAGATTTGAAGTTAAATGACATGTATCGCATGGATTTTGAAGCTAACTCGTTTGATTCGTCCGCATTTGAAGCTATATCACTTATATCCCAATTCATTGAAGCTAAATCATTTGTTTCGCATGGATTTGTTGCTAAGTCTTCTACTTCGTATCGATTTGAAGCTAAATGAAATGTATCGCATGGATTTTGAATCTAACTCGTTTGTTTCGTCTACATTTGAAGCTGTATCACTTATATCGCAAGTATCTGAAGCTAAATCATATGTTTCGCATGGATTTGAATCTAAACCTTCTACATCTCATTGATTTGAAGCTAAATCATGTGTTTCGCATGGATTTGAAACTAACTCGTTTGTTTCGTCTGCATTTGAAGCTATATCACATATATCGCTAGTATCTGAAGCTAAATCATTTGTTTCGCATGGATTTGTAGCTAAACCTTCTACATCGCATTGATTTGCTGCTAAATCATGTGTTTCGCATGGATTTGAAGCTAAACCTTCTACATCGCATGGATTTGAAGCTAAACCTTCAACATCGCATGGATTTGAAGCTAAACCTTCTACATCGCATTGATTTGAAGCTAAATCACGTGTTTCGCTTGGATACGAAGCTAACCTGTTTGTTTCTCCTGCATTTGAAGCTATATCACTTATATCGCATGTATATGATGCTAAATCATTTATGTCGCATTGCTTTGAAGCTAAGCCTTCTACTTCGGATCGATTTGAAGCTTAATCATGTGTTTTGCATGGATTTGAAGATAACTCGTTTGTTTCGCCTGCATTCGATGCTATGTCATTTATATCGCAAGTATTTGAAGCTAAATCATTGGTTTCGCATGGATTTGAAGCTAAACCTTCTACATCCCATTGATTTGCTGCTAAATCATGGGTTTCACATGGATTTGAAACTAATTCGTTTGTTGCGCATGCAGTTGAATCTAAATAACGTATATCACAAGTATTTGTAGCTAAACCATTTATTTCGCATGGATTTGAAGCTAAACATTCTACATCGCTCTGATTAAAGCTAAATCATGTGTTTCGCTTCGATATGAAGCTAACTCGTTTGTTTGGTCTGCATTTGAAGCTATATCACTTATATCGCAAGTATCTGAATCTAAATCATTTGTTTCGCATGTATTGGAAGTTAGCCTTGTACTTCGTATAGATTTGAAATTAAATGACATGTATCGCATGGATTTTGAAGCTAACTCGTTTGATTCGTCCGCATTTGAAGCTATATCACTTATATCCCAATTCATTGAAGCTAAATCATTTGTTTCGCATGGATTTGTTGCTAAGTCTTCTACTTCGTATCGATTTGAAGCTAAATGAAATGTTTCGCATGGATTTTGAATCTAACTTGTTTGATTCGTCTGCTTGTAAAGCTATATCACTTATATCCCAAGTGTTTGAAGCTAAATCATTTGTTTCGCATGGATTTGAATCTAAACCTTCTACATCGCATTGATTTGCAGCTAAATCATGTGTTTCACTTGGATTAGAAGGCTAAGTCGTTAGTTTTGCCTGCATTTGAAGCTATATCACCTATATCCCAAGTTTTTGAAGCTCAATCATTTGCTTCGCAAGGATTTGAAGCTAAACCTTCTACAACGCATTGATTTGATGCTAAATCATGTGATTTGCTTGGATTTGAAGCTAACTCGTTTGCTTCGGCTGCATTTGTAGCTATATCATTTATATCGCAAGTATTTGAAGCCAAATCATTTGTGTCGCATGGATTTGAATCTAAACCTTCTACATCTCATTGATTTGAAGCTAAATCATGTGTTTCGCTTGTATTTAAAGCTAGCTCGTTTGTTTCGTCTGCATTGGAAGCTATATCACTTATATCGTAAGTGTTTGAAGCTCAATAATTTGTCTCGCATGGATTTCAAGCTAAACCCTCTACATCGCATTGATTTGTAGCTAAATCACGTGTTCCGCTTGGATTTGAAGCTAAACCTTCTACATCGCATTGATTTGACGATAAATCATGTGTTTCGGTTGGATTTGAAGCTAACTCGTTTGTTGCCCCTGCATTTGAAGCTATATCACTTATATCCAAAGCGTTTGAAACTAAATCATTTGTTTCGCATGGATTGTAAGCTAAACCGTCAACATCGCATTGATTTGAAGCTAAATCATGTGTTTCGATTGGATTGGAAGTTAACTCGTTTGTTTCGTCTACATTTGAAGCTGTATCACTTATATCGCAAGTATCTGAAGCTAAATCATATGTTTCGCATGGATTTGAATCTAAACCTTCTACATCTCATTGATTTGAAGCTAAATCATGTGTTTCGCATGGATTTGTTGCTAAGTCTTCTACTTCGTATCGATTTGAAGCTAAATGAAATGTATCGCATGGATTTTGAATCTAACTCGTTTGTTTCGTCTACATTTGAAGCTGTATCACTTATATCGCAAGTATCTGAAGCTAAATCATATGTTTCGCATGGATTTGAATCTAAACCTTCTACATCTCATTGATTTGAAGCTAAATCATGTGTTTCGCATGGATTTGAAACTAACTCGTTTGTTTCGTCTGCATTTGAAGCTATATCACATATATCGCTAGTATCTGAAGCTAAATCATTTGTTTCGCATGGATTTGTAGCTAAACCTTCTACATCGCATTGATTTGCTGCTAAATCATGTGTTTCGCATGGATTTGAAGCTAAACCTTCTACATCGCATGGATTTGAAGCTAAACCTTCAACATCGCATGGATTTGAAGCTAAACCTTCTACATCGCATTGATTTGAAGCTAAATCACGTGTTTCGCTTGGATACGAAGCTAACCTGTTTGTTTCTCCTGCATTTGAAGCTATATCACTTATATCGCATGTATATGATGCTAAATCATTTATGTCGCATTGCTTTGAAGCTAAGCCTTCTACTTCGGATCGATTTGAAGCTTAATCATGTGTTTTGCATGGATTTGAAGATAACTCGTTTGTTTCGCCTGCATTTGATGCTATGTCATTTATATCGCAAGTATTTGAAGCTAAATCATTGGTTTCGCATGGATTTGAAGCTAAACCTTCTACATCCCATTGATTTGCTCCTAAATCATGGGTTTCACATGGATTTGAAACGAATTCGTTTGTTGCGCATGCAGTTGAATCTAAATAACGTATATCACAAGTATTTGTAGCTAAACCATTTATTTCGCATGGATTTGAAGCTAAACATTCTACATCGCTCTGATTAAAGCTAAATCATGTGTTTCGCTTCGATATGAAGCTAACTCGTTTGTTTGGTCTGCATTTGAAGCTATATCACTTATATCGCAAGTATCTGAATCTAAATCATTTGTTTCGCATGTATTGGAAGTTAGCCTTGTACTTCGTATAGATTTGAAATTAAATGACATGTATCGCATGGATTTTGAAGCTAACTCGTTTGATTCGTCTGCATTTGAAGCTATATCACTTATATCCCAATTCATTGAAGCTAAATCATTTGTTTCGCATGGATTTGTTGCTAAGTCTTCTACTTCGTATCGATTTGAAGCTAAATGAAATGTTTCGCATGGATTTTGAATCTAACTTGTTTGATTCGTCTGCTTGTAAAGCTATATCACTTATATCCCAAGTGTTTGAAGCTAAATCATTTGTTTCGCATGGATTTGAATCTAAACCTTCTACATCGCATTGATTTGCAGCTAAATCATGTGTTTCACTTGGATTAGAAGGCTAAGTCGTTAGTTTTGCCTGCATTTGAAGCTATATCACCTATATCCCAAGTTTTTGAAGCTCAATCATTTGCTTCGCAAGGATTTGAAGCTAAACCTTCTACAACGCATTGATTTGATGCTAAATCATGTGATTTGCTTGGATTTGAAGCTAACTCGTTTGTTTCGGCTGCATTTGTAGCTATATCATTTATATCGCAAGTATTTGAAGCCAAATCATTTGTGTCGCATGGATTTGAATCTAAACCTTCTACATCTCATTGATTTGAAGCTAAATCATGTGTTTCGCTTGTATTTAAAGCTAGCTCGTTTGTTTCGTCTGCATTGGAAGCTATATCACTTATATCGTAAGTGTTTGAAGCTCAATAATTTGTCTCGCATGGATTTCAAGCTAAACCCTCTACATCGCATTGATTTGTAGCTAAATCACGTGTTCCGCTTGGATTTGAAGCTAAACCTTCTACATCGCATTGATTTGACGATAAATCATGTGTTTCGCTTGGATTTGATTCTAACTCGTTTCTTTCTTCTGCATTTGAAGCTAAATCACTTATATCGCAAGTATCTGAACCTAAATCATTTGTTTCTCATGGATTTCAAGATAAGCCTTCTACCTCGCATTGATTTGAAGCTACATCATGTGTTTCGCATGAATTTTGAAGCTAACTCGTTTGATTCTTCCGCAATTGAAGCTATATCACTTATAACCCAAGTATTTGAAGCTAAATCATTGGTTTCGCATGGATTTTAAGCTAAACCTTCTACATCCCATTGATTTACTGCTAAATCATGGGTTTCACATGGATTTGAAGCTAATTTGTTTGTTGCGCATGTAGTTCATTCTAAATAACGTATATCACAAGTATTTGTAACTAAACCATTTATTTCGCATGGATTTGAAGCTAAACATTCTACATCGCACTGATTAAAGCTATATCATGTGTTTTGCTTGGATATGAAGCTAACTCGCTTGTTTCGTCTGCATATGAAGCTATATCACTTATATCGCTAGTATCTGAAGCTAAATCATTTGTTTCGCATGGATTTGAAGATAAACCTTCTACATCGCATTGATTTGAAGCTAAATCATGTGTTTCGGTTGGATTTGAAGCTAACTCGTTTGTTGCCCCTGCATTTGAAGCTATATCACTTATATCCAAAGCGTTTGAAACTAAATCATTTGTTTCGCATGGATTGTAAGCTAAACCGTCAACATCGCATTGATTTGAAGCTAAATCATGTGTTTCGATTGGATTGGAAGTTAACTCGTTTGTTTCGTCTACATTTGAAGCTGTATCACTTATATCGCAAGTATCTGAAGCTAAATCATATGTTTCGCATGGATTTGAATCTAAACCTTCTACATCTCATTGATTTGAAGCTAAATCATGTGTTTCGCATGGATTTGAAACTAACTCGTTTGTTTCGTCTGCATTTGAAGCTATATCACATATATCGCTAGTATCTGAAGCTAAATCATTTGTTTCGCATGGATTTGTAGCTAAACCTTCTACATCGCATTGATTTGCTGCTAAATCATGTGTTTCGCATGTATTTGAAGCTAAACCTTCTACATCGCATGGATTTGAAGCTAAACCTTCAACAGCGCATGGATTTGAAGCTAAACCTTCTACATCGAATTGATTTGAAGCTAAATCACGTGTTTCGCTTGGATACGAAGCTAACCTGTTTGTTTCTCCTGCATTTGAAGCTATATCACTTATATCGCATGTATATGATGCTAAATCATTTATGTCGCATTGCTTTGAAGCTAAGCCTTCTACTTCGGATCGATTTGAAGCTTAATCATGTGTTTTGCATGGATTTGAAGATAACTCGTTTGTTTCGCCTGCATTCGATGCTATGTCATTTATATCGCAAGTATTTGAAGCTAAATCATTGGTTTCGCATGGATTTGAAGCTAAACCTTCTACATCCCATTGATTTGCTGCTAAATCATGGGTTTCACATGGATTTGAAACTAATTCGTTTGTTGCGCATGCAGTTGAATCTAAATAACGTATATCACAAGTATTTGTAGCTAAACCATTTATTTCGCATGGATTTGAAGCTAAACATTCTACATCGCTCTGATTAAAGCTAAATCATGTGTTTCGCTTCGATATGAAGCTAACTCGTTTGTTTGGTCTGCATTTGAAGCTATATCACTTATATCGCAAGTATCTGAATCTAAATCATTTGTTTCGCATGAATTGGAAGTTAGCCTTGTACTTCGTATAGATTTGAAGTTAAATGACATGTATCGCATGGATTTTGAAGCTAACTCGTTTGATTCGTCCGCATTTGAAGCTATATCACTTATATCCCAATTCATTGAAGCAAAATCATTTGTTTCGCATGGATTTGTTGCTAAGTCTTCTACTTCGTATCGATTTGAAGCTAAATGAAATGTATCGCATGGATTTTGAATCTAACTCGTTTGTTTCGTCTACATTTGAAGCTGTATCACTTATATCGCAAGTATCTGAAGCTAAATCATATGTTTCGCATGGATTTGAATCTAAACCTTCTACATCTCATTGATTTGAAGCTAAATCATGTGTTTCGCATGGATTTGAAACTAACTCGTTTGTTTCGTCTGCATTTGAAGCTATATCACATATATCGCTAGTATCTGAAGCTAAATCATTTGTTTCGCATGGATTTGTAGCTAAACCTTCTACATCGCATTGATTTGCTGCTAAATCATGTGTTTCGCATGGATTTGAAGCTAAACCTTCTACATCGCATGGATTTGAAGCTAAACCTTCAACATCGCATGGATTTGAAGCTAAACATTCTACATCGCATTGATTTGAAGCTAAATCACGTGTTTCGCTTGGATACGAAGCTAACCTGTTTGTTTCTCCTGCATTTGAAGCTATATCACTTATATCGCATGTATATGATGCTAAATCATTTATGTCGCATTGCTTTGAAGCTAAGCCTTCTACTTCGGATCGATTTGAAGCTTAATCATGTGTTTTGCATGGATTTGAAGATAACTCGTTTGTTTCGCCTGCATTTGATGCTATGTCATTTATATCGCAAGTATTTGAAGCTAAATCATTGGTTTCGCATGGATTTGAAGCTAAACCTCTACATCCCATTGATTTGCTCCTAAATCATGGGTTTCACATGGATTTGAAACTAATTCGTTTGTTGCGCATGCAGTTGAATCTAAATAACGTATATCACAAGTATTTGTAGCTAAACCATTTATTTCGCATGGATTTGAAGCTAAACATTCTACATCGCTCTGATTAAAGCTAAATCATGTGTTTCGCTTCGATATGAAGCTAACTCGTTTGTTTGGTCTGCATTTGAAGCTATATCACTTATATCGCAAGTATCTGAATCTAAATCATTTGTTTCGCATGTATTGGAAGTTAGCCTTGTACTTCGTATAGATTTGAAGTTAAATGACATGTATCGCATGGATTTTGAAGCTAACTCATTTGATTCGTCTGCATTTGAAGCTATATCACTTATATCCCAATTCATTGAAGCTAAATCATTTGTTTCGCATGGATTTGTTGCTAAGTCTTCTACTTCGTATCGATTTGAAGCTAAATGAAATGTTTCGCATGGATTTTGAATCTAACTTGTTTGATTCGTCTGCTTGTAAAGCTATATCACTTATATCCCAAGTGTTTGAAGCTAAATCATTTGTTTCGCATGGATTTGAATCTAAACCTTCTACATCGCATTGATTTGCAGCTAAATCATGTGTTTCACTTGGATTAGAAGGCTAAGTCGTTAGTTTTGCCTGCATTTGAAGCTATATCACCTATATCCCAAGTTTTTGAAGCTCAATCATTTGCTTCGCAAGGATTTGAAGCTAAACCTTCTACAACGCATTGATTTGATGCTAAATCATGTGATTTGCTTGGATTTGAAGCTAACTCGTTTGTTTCGGCTGCATTTGTAGCTATATCATTTATATCGCAAGTATTTGAAGCCAAATCATTTGTGTCGCATGGATTTGAATCTAAACCTTCTACATCTCATTGATTTGAAGCTAAATCATGTGTTTCGCTTGTATTTAAAGCTAGCTCGTTTGTTTCGTCTGCATTGGAAGCTATATCACTTATATCGTAAGTGTTTGAAGCTCAATAATTTGTCTCGCATGGATTTCAAGCTAAACCCTCTACATCGCATTGATTTGTAGCTAAATCACGTGTTCCGCTTGGATTTGAAGCTAAACGTTCTACATCGCATTGATTTGACGCTAAATCATGTGTTTCGCTTGGATTTGAAGCTAAAACTTCTACATCGCATCGATTTGCAGCAAAATCATGTGTTTCGCAATGGATTTGAAGCTAACTCGTTAGAGTCGCCTTCATTTAAAGCTATATCAGTTATGTCGCAAGTATCTGAAGCTAAATCATTTGTATCTCATGGATTTGAAGCTATACCTTCTACATCGCATTGATGTTCCGTATGGATTTGAAGCTAAGCCTTGTACTTCGCATTGATTTGAAGTTAAATCATTTGTTTCGCATGGATTTGAAGCTAACTCGTTAGTTTCGCCTGCATTTGAAGCTATATTACTTATATCGCAAGTAGCTGAACCTAAATCATTTGTTTCGCATGGATTTGAAGCTAACTCGATAGTTTCGCTTGCATTTGATGCTATATCACTTATATCGCAAGTATCTGAAGCTAAATCATTTGTTTCGCATGAATTTGAAGCTAAACCTTCTACAACGCATTGATTTGAAGCTAAATCATGTGATTTGCTTGGATTTGAAGCTAACTCGTTTGTTTCGTCTGCATTTGAAGCTATATCACTTATATCGTAAGTGTTTGAAGCTCAATAATTAGTCTCGCATGGATTTCAAGCTAAACCCTCTACATCGCATTGATTTGTAGCTAAATCACGTGTTCCGCTTGGATTTGAAGCTAAACCTTCTACACCGCATTGATTTGACGCTAAATCATGTGTTTCGCTTGGATTTGAAGCTAAAACTTCTACATCGCATCGATTTGCAGCAAAATCATGTGTTTCGCAATGGATTTGAAGCTAACTCGTTAGAGTCGCCTGCATTTAAAGCTATATCAGTTATGTCGCAAGTATCTGAAGCTAAATCATTTGTATCTCATGGATTTGAAGCTATACCTTCTACATCGCATTGATGTTCCGTATGGATTTGAAGCTAAGCCTTGTACTTCGCATTGATTTGAAGTTAAATCATTTGTTTCGCATGGATTTGAAGCTAACTCGTTAGTTTCGCCTGCATTTGAAGCTATATTACTTATATCGCAAGTAGCTGAACCTAAATCATTTGTTTCGCATGGATTTGAAGCTAACTCGTTAGTTTCGTCTGCATTTGTAGCTATATCACTTATATCCCAAGTGTTTGAAGCTTAATCACTTGTTTCGCATGGATTTGAAGCTAAACCTTCTACATCGCATTGATTTGAAGCAAAATCGTGTGTATCTCATGGATTTTGAAGCTAAATCGTTTGATTCGTCTGCATTTGAAGCTATATCACTTATATCGCAAGTTCCTGTTCTGAATCATTTGCTTCGCATTGATTTGAAGCTAAACCTTTTACATCACATTGATTTGAAGCTAAATCATGTGATTTGCTTGGATTTGAAGCTAACTCGTTTGTTTCGTCGGCATGTGAAGAAATATCACTTATATCCCAAGTGATTGAAGCTAAATCATTTGTTTCGCATGGATTTGAAGCAAAACCATCTACATCGCATTGATTTGCAGCTAAATCATGTGTCTCGCATGGATTTGAAGCTAACTCGTTTGATTCGTTTGCATTTAAAGCTATATCACTTAAAACCCCTATTGTTTGAAGCTAAATCATTTGTTTCGCATGGATTTGTAACTAAACCTTCTACATCGCATTGATTTGAAGCTAAATCATTGGTTTCGCATGGATTCAAAAATCAGCCTTCTACTTCGCATTGGTTTGAAGCAAAATAATGTGTTTCGCATGGATTTGAAGCTAAGCCTGCTACTTCGCATTGATATGAAGCCAATTCATGTGTTTCGCTTGGATTAGAATCTAACTCGTTTGTTTCGTCTCCATTTGAAGCTATATCACTTATATCGCAAGTATCTGATGCTAAATCATTTGTTTCGCATGGATTTGAAGCTAAACCTTCTGCATCGCATTGATTTGAAGCTAAATCACGTGTTTCACTTGGATACGAAGCTAACCCGCTTGTTTCTCGTTCATTTGAAGCTATATCACTTAAATCGCATGTATATGATGCTAAATCATTTATGTCGCATGGATTTGAAGCTAAACCTTCTACATGGTATTGATTTGAAGCAAAACCTTCTACATGGCATTAATTTAAAGCTAAACCATCTACATCGCATTGCTTTGAAGCTAAGCCTTCTACTTCGCATCGATTTGAAGCTTAATCATGTGTTTTGCATGGATTTGAAGCTAACTCGTTTGTTTCGTCTGCAGTTGAAGCTATATCACTTATATCGCAAGTATCTGAATCTAAATCATTTGTTTCGCATGAATTGGAAGTTAGCCTTGTACTTCGTATAGATTTGAAGTTAAATGACATGTATCGCATGGATTTTGAAGCTAACTCGTTTGATTCGTCTGCATTTGAAGCTATATCACTTATATCGTAAGTGTTTGAAGCTCAATAATTAGTCTCGCATGGATTTCAAGCTAAACCCTCTACATCGCATTGATTTGTAGCTAAATCACGTGTTCCGCTTGGATTTGAAGCTAAACCTTCTACACCGCATTGATTTGACGCTAAATCATGTGTTTCGCTTGGATTTGAAGCTAAAACTTCTACATCGCATCGATTTGCAGCAAAATCATGTGTTTCGCAATGGATTTGAAGCTAACTCGTTAGAGTCGCCTGCATTTAAAGCTATATCAGTTATGTCGCAAGTATCTGAAGCTAAATCATTTGTATCTCATGGATTTGAAGCTATACCTTCTACATCGCATTGATGTTCCGTATGGATTTGAAGCTAAGCCTTGTACTTCGCATTGATTTGAAGTTAAATCATTTGTTTCGCATGGATTTGAAGCTAACTCGTTAGTTTCGCCTGCATTTGAAGCTATATTACTTATATCGCAAGTAGCTGAACCTAAATCATTTGTTTCGCATGGATTTGAAGCTAACTCGTTAGTTTCGTCTGCATTTGAAGCTATATCACTTATATCCCAAGTGTTTGAAGCTTAATCACTTGTTTCGCATGGATTTGAAGCTAAACCTTCTACATCGCATTGATTTGAAGCAAAATCGAGTGTATCTCATGGATTTTGAAGCTAAATCGTTTGATTCGTCTGCATTTGAAGCTATATCACTTATATCCCAAGTGATTGAAGCTAAATCATTTGTTTCGCATGGATTTGAAGCAAAACCATCTACATCGCATTGATTTGCAGCTAAATCATGTGTCTCGCATGGATTTGAAGCTAACTCGTTTGATTCGTTTGCATTTAAAGCTATATCACTTAAAACCCTTATTGTTTGAAGCTAAATCATTTGTTTCGCATGGATTTGTAACTAAACCTTCTACATCGCATTGATTTGAAGCTAAATCATTGGTTTCGCATGGATTCAAAAATCAGCCTTCTACTTCGCATTGGTTTGAAGCAAAATAATGTGTTTCGCATGGATTTGAAGCTAAGCCTGCTACTTCGCATTGATATGAAGCCAATTCATGTGTTTCGCTTGGATTAGAATCTAACTCGTTTGTTTCGTCTCCATTTGAAGCTATATCACTTATATCGCAAGTATCTGATGCTAAATCATTTGTTTCGCATGGATTTGAAGCTAAACCTTCTGCATCGCATTGATTTGAAGCTAAATCACGTGTTTCACTTGGATACGAAGCTAACCCGCTTGTTTCTCGTTCATTTGAAGCTATATCACTTATATCGCATGTATATGATGCTAAATCATTTATGTCGCATGGATTTGAAGCTAAACCTTCTACATGGTATTGATTTGAAGCAAAACCTTCTACATGGCATTAATTTAAAGCTAAACCATCTACATCGCATTGCTTTGAAGCTAAGCCTTCTACTTCGCATCGATTTGAAGCTTAATCATGTGTTTTGCATGGATTTGAAGCTAACTCGTTTGTTTCGTCTGCAGTTGAAGCTATATCACTTATATCGCAAGTATCTGAACCTAAATCATTTGTTTCGCATGGATTTGAAGCTAAGCCTTCTACTTCGTATCGATTTGAAGATAAATGAAATGTATCGCATGGATTTGAAGCTAACTCGTTTGATTCCTCTGCATTGGAAGCTATGTCATTTATATCCCAAGTGTTTAGACGATAAATCATTTGTTTCGCATGGATTTGAATCTAAACCTTCTACATTGCATTGATTTGAAGCTAAATCATGTGTTTCGCATGGATTTGAAGCTAAGCCTTCTACTTCGTATCGATTTTAAGTTAAATGATATGTATCGCATGGATTTTGAAGCTAACTCGTTTGATTCGTCAGCATTTGAAGCTATATCACTTATATTCCAATCGTTTGAAGCTAAATCATTTGTTTCGCATGAATTTGGATCTAAATCTTCTACATCGCATTGATTTGAAGCTATATCATGTGATTTGCTTGGATTTGAATCTAACTCGTTCGCTTCGGCTGCATTTGAAGCTATATCACTTATATCTCAATTGTTTGAAGCTAAATCATTTGTTTCGCATGGATTTGAAGCAATACCTTCTGCACAGGCATTGATTTGAAGCTAAATCGTGTGGTTTGCATGGATTTGATGCTAACTCGTTAGTTTCGACGGCATTTGAAGCTATATCACTTATATCGCAAATATCTGAATCTAAATCATTTGTTTCGCATGGATTTGAAGCTAAGCCTTCTACTTCGTGTCGATTTGAAGTTACATGATATGTGTTGCATGGATTTTGAAGTTAACTCGTTTGATTCGTCAGCATTTGAAGCTATATCACTTATATCCCAATTGTTTGAAGCTAAATCATTCGTTTCGCATGGATTTGAATCTCAACCTTCTACATCGCATTGATTTGAAGCTGAATCATGTGATTCGCTTGGATTTGAAGCTAACTCGCTTGATTCGGCTGCATTTGAAGCTATATCACTTATATCCCAATTGTTTGAAGCTAAATCATTTGTTTCGCATAGATTTGAATCTAAACCATCTACATCGCATTGCTTTGAAGCTAAACCTTCTACTTCGCTTCGATTTGAAGCTTAATCATGTGTTTTGCATGGATTTGAAGCTAACTCGTTAGTTTCGACGGCATTTGAAGCTATATCACTTATATCGCAAGTATCTGAATCTAAAGCATTTGTTTCGCATGGATTTGAAGCAGAGCCTTCTACTTCGTATCGATTTGACGTTAAATGATATGTATCGCATGGATTTTGAAGCTAACTCGTTTGATTCGTCAGCATTTGAAGCTATATCACTTACATCCCAAGTGTTTGAAGCTAAATCATTTATTTCGCATGGATTTGAAGCTAAAACTTCTGCATCGCATTGATTTGAAGCTAAATGATGTGTTTTGCCTGGATTTGATGCTAACTCGTTTGCATCCCCTGCATTTGAAGCTATATCAGTTATATCGCAAGTATCTGATGCTAAATCATTTGTTTTGCATGGATTTGAAGCTAAATCTTCTACATCGCATGGTTTTGCAGCTAAATCATCTGTTTCGCATGGATTTGTAGCTAACTCGTTTGTTTCGTCTGCAGTTGAAGCTATATCACTTACATCGCAAGTATCTGAACCTAAATCATTTGTTTCGCATGGATTTGAAGCTAAGCCTTCTACTTCGTATCGATTTGAAGATAAATGAAATGTATCGCATGGATTTGAAGCTAACTCGTTTGATTCCTCTGCATTTGAAGCAATGTCACTTATATCCCAAGTGTTTAGAAGCTAAATCATTTGTTTCGCATGGATTTGAACCTAAACCTTCTACATAGCATTGATTTGAAGCTAAATCATGTGTTTCGCATGGATTTTGAAGCTAACTCGTTTGCTTCGGCTGCATTTGAAGCTATATCGCTTATATCTCAATTGTTTGAAGCTAAATCATTTGTTTCGCATGGATTTGAAGCAATACCTTCTGCACAGGCATTGATTTGAAGCTAAATCATGTTTTTGGCTTGGATTTGCAGCTAACACGTTTGTTTCGCATGCAGTTGAAGCTATATCATGTATATCACAAGTATTTGAAGCTAAACCACTCGAGTCGCATGAATTTGCAGCTAAGCCTTCTACTTCGCATTGATTTGAAGCAAAACCATATGTTTAGCATGGATTTAAAGCTAAATCGTTTGTTTCGCATGCAGTTTAAGCTATACCACCTATATCCCAAGTGTTTGAAGCTCAACCATTCGTTTGGCATGGTTTTGAAGCTAAACTTTCTAAATCGTATTGATTCGAAGCTAAATCATCTCATTCGCTTGGATATGAAGCTAACTCGTTTGTTTCGTCTGCATTTGCAGCTATATCACTCATATCGCAAATATCTGATGCTAAATCATTGCTTTCGCATGGATTTGAAGCTAAACCTACTACATCGCATTGATTTGCTGCTAAATCATGTGTTTCGCATGGATTTGAAGCTTACTCGTTAGTTTCGAATGCATTTGAAGCTATATCACTTATATCGCAAGTATCTGAATCTAAATCATTTGTTTCGCATGGATTCGAAGCTAAGCCTTCTACTTCGTATCGATTTGAAGTTAAATGATATGTACCGCATGGATTTTGAAACTAACTCGTTTGATTCGACAGCATTTGAAGCTATATCACTTATATCTCAATGGTTTGAAGCAAATCATTTGTTTCGCATTGATTTGAAGCTAAACCTTCTGCATCGCAATGATTCGAAGCTAAATCAAGTGTTTTGCACGGATTTGATGCTAACTCGTTTGCTTCGGCTGCATTTGAAGCTATATCGCTTATATCTCAATTGTTTGAAGCTAAATCATTTGTTTCGCATGGATTTGAAGCAATACCTTCTGCACAGGCATTGATTTGAAGCTAAATCATGTTTTTGGCTTGGATTTGCAGCTAACACGTTTGTTTCGCATGCAGTTGAAGCTATATCATGTATATCACAAGTATTTGAAGCTAAACCACTCGATTCGCATGAATTTGCAGCCAAGCCTTCTACTTCGCATTGATTTGAAGCAAAACCATATGTTTAGCATGGATTTAAAGCTAAATCGTTTGTTTCGCATGCAGTTTAAGCTATACCACCTATATCCCAAGTGTTTGAAGCTCAACCATTCGTTTGGCATGGTTTTGAAGCTAAACTTTCTAAATCGTATTGATTCGAAGCTAAATCATCTCATTCGCTTGGATATGAAGCTAACTCGTTTGTTTCGTCTGCATTTGCAGCTATATCACTCATATCGCAAATATCTGATGCTAAATCATTGCTTTCGCATGGATTTGAAGCTAAACCTACTAAATCGCATTGATTTGCTGCTAAATCATGTGTTTCGCATGGATTTGAAGCTTACTCGTTAGTTTCGAATGCATTTGAAGCTATATCACTTATATCGCAAGTATCTGAATCTAAATCATTTGTTTCGCATGGATTCGAAGCTAAGCCTTCTACTTCGTATCGATTTGAAGTTAAATGATATGTACCGCATGGATTTTGAAACTAACTCGTTTGATTCGACAGCATTTGAAGCTATATCACTTATATCTCAATTGTTTGAAGCAAATCATTTGTTCGCATTGATTTGAAGCTAAACCTTCTGCATCGCAATGATTCGAAGCTAAATCAAGTGTTTTTGCACGGATTTGATGCTAACTCGTTAGTTTCGACGGCATTTGAAGCTATATCACTTATATCGCAAGTATCTGAAGCTAAATCATTTGTTTCGCATGGATTTGAAGCTAAACCTTCTGCATCGCATTGATTTGGAACTCAGTCTTCTTTTTCGCATGGAGTTGAAGGTAGCTCGTTTGTTCCTTCTGCATTTGAAACTATATCAATTATATCGCAAGTATTTCAAGCCAAATCATTTGTGTCGCATGGATTTGAAGCTAAACATTCTACATGTCATTGATTTGATGCTAAATCTTGTGTATCGCATGGATTTGAAGCTAAACCTTCTCCATCGCATTGATTTGAAGCACAATCATGTGTTTTGCATGGATTTGATGCTAACTCGTTTGCTTCCCCTGCATTTGAATCTATATCAGTTATATCGCAAGTATCTGATGCTAAATCATTTGTTTTGCATGGATTTGAAGATAAATCTTCTACATCGCATGGATTTGCAGCTACATCATGTGTTTCGCATGGATTTGAAGCTAACTCGTTAGTTGCGACGACATTTGAAGCTATATTACTTATATCGCAAGTATCTGAAATCTAAATCATTTGTTTCGCATGGATTTGAAGCTAAGCCTTCTACTTCGTATCGATTTGAAGTTAAATGATATGTATCGCATGGATTTTGAAGCTAACTCGTTTGATTCGTCAGCATTTGAAGCTATAACACTTATATCCCAAGTGTTTGAAGCCAAATCATTTGTTTCGCATGGAGTTGAAGCTAAACCTTCCACATAGCATTGATTTGAAGCTTAATCATGTGTTTTGCATGGATTTGAAGCTAACTCTTTTGTTTCCCTTGCATTTGAACCTATATTACCTATATCGCAAGTATCTGATGCTAAATCATTTGTTTCGCACGTATTTGAAGCTAAACCTTCTACATAGCATTGATTTGAAGCTGAATCATGTGTTTCGCTTGAATTTGAAGCTACCTCGTTTGTTTCACATGCAGTTGATGCTGAATCATGTATATCAAAAGTATTTGATGCTGATCCATTTGTTTCGCATGAATATTAAGCTAAGACATGTGTTTCGAATTAATTTGAAGCTAAATCATGTGTTTCGCATGGATTTGAAGCTAAGTCGTTTGTTTCGCCTGCATTTGAAGCTAAATAATGTATGTCACAAGTATTTGTAGCGAAACCATTCGATTTGCATTGATTTGTAGCTAAGCCTTCTAACTGCGCATTGATTTGAAGCTAAATCATGTGTTTCGGTTGAATTTGAACCTAATTCGTTTGTTTCGCATGCAGATGAAACTAAATCATGTATAGAACAAGTATTTGAAGCTATACTATTCGTTTCGCATGGGTTTGAAACTAAACCTTCTACTTCGCATTGACTTGAAGCTAATTCATGTGTTTCGCAAGGATTTGAAACTAAACATTCTACATCGCATTGATTTGAAGCTAAATCATGTGTTTTGCATGGATTTGATGCTAACTCGTTTGTTTCCCCTGCATTTGAAGATATATCAGTTATGTCGCAAGTATCTGATGCTAAATCATTTGTTTCGCATGGATGTCAAGCTGAAACCTTCTACATCGCATTGATTTACAGCTAAATCATGTCTTTCGCATGGATTTGAAGCTAACTCTTTCGTTTCGCCTGCATTTGATGCTATATCACTTATATCGCAAGTATCTGAAGCTAAATCATTTGTTTCGCATGGATTTGAAGTTAAACCTTCTACATCGCATTGATTTCAAGCTGAATCATGTTTGTCGCTTGAACTTTGAGCTAACATGTTTATTTCACGTGCAGTTGAAGCTAAATCATGTATATCACAAGTATTTGAAGTTAACCTATTCGTTTCACTTGGATTTTGAAAACTAAGCCTTCTACTTAGCATTGATTTGAAGCTAAATCATGTGTTTCGCATTGATCTGAAGCTAAACTCATTTGTTTTCCCCTGCATTTGAAGCTATATCAGTAATGTCGCAAGTATCTGATGCTAAATCAATTGTTTCGCATGGATTTGAAGCTAACTCGTTTGTTTCGTCTGCCATTGAAGGTTATATCTCTTATATCCCAAGTGTTTGAAGCTAAATCATTTGTTTCGCATGGATTTGAATCAAAATCATCTACATCGCATGGATTTGCAGCTTAATCATGTGTTTCGCATGGATTTGAAGCTAACTCGTTTGTTTCTCATGCAGTTTAAGCTAAATCATGTATATCACATGTATTTGAAGCTAAACCATTTGATTCGCATTGATTTGAAGCTAAGCCTTCTTCTTCGCATCGATTTGAAGCTAAATCATGTGTTTCACATGGTTTTAAAGCTAACGCGTTTGTTTCGCATGCAGTTCAAGCTAAATCATGTATATCATATGTATATGAAACTAAACGCTTTTATTGCAAGTATTTGATGCTGATCCTTCTACTTCGCATTGATTTGAAGCTGAATCGTGTGTTTCGCTTGAATTTGAAGCTACCTCGTTTGTTTCACATGCAGTTGAAGCTGAATCATGTATATCAAAAGTATTTGATGCTGAACCATTTGTTTCGCATGAATATTAAGCTAAGGCATGTGTTTCGAATTAATTTGAAGTTAAATCATGTGATTCGCATGGATTTGAAGCTAACTCGTTTCTTTCGCCTATATTTGAAGCTAAATCATGTTTATCACAAGTATTTGAAGCTAAATCATTTGTTTCGCATGGATTTGAGCTAATCCTTCCACTTCGCATTGATTTAAAAGCTAAGTCATGTGTATCGCTTGATTTTGATGCTAACTCGTTTGATTAGTCTGCATTTGATGCTATATCAATTATATCGCAACTATCTGATGCTGAATCATTTGCTTCGCATGGATTTGAAGCTAAACCTTCTACATCGCATTGATTTGAAGCTAAATCGTGTGTATCTCATGGATTTTGAAGCTAAATCGTTTGATTCGTCTGCATTTGAAGCTATATCACTTATATCGCAAGTACCTGTTCTAAATCATGTGTCTCGCATGGATTTGAAGCTAACTCGTTTGATGCGTCTGCATTTAAAGCTATATCACTTATATCGCAATTGTATGAAGCTAAATCATTTGTTTCGCATGGATTTGTAGCTAAATCATTGGTTTCGCATGGATTTGAAGCTAACCCTTCTAGATCGCACTGATTTGCAGCTAAATCATTTGTTTCGCATCGATTCGAAGCTAACTCGTTTGATTCGTCTGCATTTGAAGCTATATCACTTATATCCCACGTGATTGAAGCTAAATCATTTGTTTCGCATGGATTTGAAGCTAAACCATCTACGTCGCATTGATTTGCAGCTAAATCATGTGTCTCGCATGGATTTGAAGCTAACTCGTTTGATTCGTTTGCATTTGAAGCTATATCAGTTATATCACAAGTATCTGATGCTAAATCATTTATTTCGCACGGATTTGAATCAAAATCATCTACATCGCATGGATTTGCAGCTTAATCATGTGTTTCGCATGGATTTGAAGCTAACTCGTTTGTTTCTCATGCAGTTTAAGCTAAATCATGTATATCACATGTATTTGAAGCTAAACCATTTGATTCGCATTGATTTGAAGCTAAGCCTTCTTCTTCGCATCGATTTGAAGCTAAATCATGTGTTTCACATGGTTTTAAAGCTAACGCGTTTTGTTTCGCATGCAGTTCAAGCTAAATCATGTATATCATATGTATATGAAACTAAACGCTTTTATTGCAAGTATTTGATGCTGATCCTTCTACTTCGCATTGATTTGAAGCTGAATCGTGTGTTTCGCTTGAATTTGAAGCTACCTCGTTTGTTTCACATGCAGTTGAAGCTGAATCATGTATATCAAAAGTATTTGATGCTGAACCATTTGTTTCGCATGAATATTAAGCTAAGGCATGTGTTTCGAATTAATTTGAAGTTAAATCATGTGATTCGCATGGATTTGAAGCTAACTCGTTTCTTTCGCCTACATTTGAAGCTAAATCATGTTTATCACAAGTATTTGAAGCTAAATCATTTGTTTCGCATGGATTTGAAGCTAATCCTTCCACTTCGCATTGATTTAAAGCTAAGTCATGTGTATCGCTTGGATTTTGATGCTAACTCGTTTGATTAGTCTGCATTTGATGCTATATCAATTATATCGCAACTATCTGATGCTGAATCATTTGCTTCGCATGGATTTGAAGCTAAACCTTCTACATCGCATTCATTTGCAGCTAAATCATGTGTTTCGCATGGATTTGAAGCTACATCATTTGTTTCGTCTGCATTTGAAGCTATATCACTTATATCCCAAGTGTTTGAAGCTTAATCACTTGTTTCGCATGGATTTGAAGCTAAACCTTCTACATCGCATTGATTTGAAGCTAAATCGTGTGTATCTCATGGATTTTGAAGCTAAATCGTTTGATTCGTCTGCATTTGAAGCTATATCACTTATATCGCAAGTACCTGTTCTAAATCATGTGTCTCGCATGGGATTTGAAGCTAACTCGTTTGATGCGTCTGCATTTAAAGCTATATCACTTATATCGCAATTGTATGAAGCTAAATCATTTGTTTCGCATGGATTTGTAGCTAAGCCTTCTATTTCGTATCGATTTGAAGCTAAATGAAATGTATCGCATGGACTTTGAAGCTAACTCGTTTGATTCGTCCTGCATTTAAAGCTATATCACTTATATCCCAAGTGTTTGAAGCTAAATCATTTGCTTCGCATGGATTTGAAGCTAAACCTTCTACATCGCATTGATTTGAAGCTAAATCATGTGTTCCGTATGGATTTGAAGGCTAAGCCTTGTACTTCACATTGATTTGAAGTTAAATCATTTGTTTCGCATGGATTTGAAGCTAACTCGTCAGTTTCGCCTGCATTTGAAGCTATATTACTTATATCGCAAGTAGCTGAACCTAAATCATTTGTTTCGCATGGATTTGAAGCTAAACCTTCTACATCGCATTGATTAGAAGCTAAATCGTGTGTATCTCATGGATTTTGAAGCCAAATCGTTTGATTCGTCTGCATTTGAAGCTATATCACTTATATCGCAAGTTTCCTGTTCTGAATCATGTGTTTCGCTTGGATTTGAAGCTAATCTTCTACATCGCATTGAATTAGCAGCTAAACCATGTGTTTCGCATGGAGTTGAAGCTAAACCTTCTACATAGAATTGTTTTGAAGCTTAGTCATGTGTTTTGCATGGGTTTGAAGCTAACTCGTTTGTTTCCCCTGCATTTAAAGCTGTATCACTTATATCGCAAGTATCTGATGCTAAACCATTTGTTTCGCATGGATTTGAAGCTACACCTTCTACATCGCATTGATTTGCAGCTAAATCATGTCTTCCGCATGGATTTGAAGCCAACTCGTTCGTTTCGCTTGCATTTCATGCTATATCAATTATATCGCAAGTATCTGAAGCTAAATCATTTGTTTCGCATGTATTTGAAGCTAAATCGTTTGTTTAAAATCGCTATTTCGCACGAATTTGAAGCGAAATCGTGTGTCTCGCATGATATTGGAACTAAATCGTATGTTTCGCGTTGATTTAAAGCTAATTCGTGTATTTCGTATGAATCTGAAGCTAAATTGTTCATTTCGCATGAACTTGAAGCTAAATCGTTTGTTTAAAATCGTTATATCGCACGAATTTGAAGCGAAATCGTGTGTTTCGCATAATATTGAAGCTAAATCGTATGTTTCGCGTGAACTTGAAGCTGATTCGTGTATTTCGCATGAATGTGAAGCTAAATTGTTCATTTCGCATCAATTTGAAGCTAAATCGTTTGTTTAAAATCGCTATTTCGCACGAATTTCATTCGAAATCGTGTGTTTCGCATGATATTGAAGCTAAATCGTATGTTTCGCGTTGATTTAAAGCTAATTCGTGAATTTCGCATGAATCCGAAACTAAATTGTTCATTTCGCATGTATTGAAGCTAAATTGTTCATTTCGCATGAATTTGAAGCTAAACAGTTAGTTTAAAATCGCTATTTCGCACGAATTTGAAGCGAAATCGTGTGTCTCGCATGATATTGGAACTAAATCGTATGTTTCGCGTTGATTTAAAGCTAATTCGTGTATTTCGTATGAATCTGAAGTTAAATTGTTCATTTCGCATGAATTTGAAGCAAAATCGATTATTTAAAATCGTTATTTCGCACGAATTTGAAGCGAAATCGTGTATATCGCATGATATTGAAGCTAAATCGTATGTTTCGCGTGAACTTGAAGCTGATTCGTGTATTTCGCATGAATGTGAAGCTAAATTGTTCATTTCGCATGAATTGAAGCTAAATAGTTTGTTTAAAATCGCTATTTCGCACAAATTTGAAGCGACATCGTGTTTCGCATGATATTGAAGCTAAATCGTATGTTTCGCGTGAATTTGAAGCTGATTCGAGTATTTCGCATGAATCTGAAGCTAAATTGTTCATTTGGCATAAATTTGAAGCTAAATCGTTTGTTTAAAATCGCTATTTCGCACGAATTTCAATCGAAATCGTGTGTTTCGCATGATATTGAAGATAAATCGTATGTTTCGCGTTGATTTAAAGCTAATTCGTGTATTTCGCGAGAATCCGAAACTAAATTGTTCATATCGCATGTATTTGAAGCTAAATTGTTCATTTCTCATGAATATGAAGCTAAATAGTTTGTTTAAAATCGTTATTTCGCACGAATTTGAATCGAGATCGTGTATATCGCATGATATTGAAGTTAAATCGTTTGTTTCGCGTGAATTTGAAGCTGATTCGTGTATTTCGCATGAAATCTGTAGCTAAATTGTTCATTTGGCATAAATTTGAAGCTAAATCGTTTGTTTAAAATCGCTATTTCGCACGAATTTCAATCGCAGTCGTGTGTTTCGCATTATATTGAAGCTAAATCGTATGTTTCGCGTTGATTTAAAGCTAATTCGTGTATTTCGCGAGAATCTGAAGCTAAATTGTTCATTTCGCATAAATTTGAAGCTAAATCGTTTGTTTACAACCCCTATTTCGCATGAACTTGAAGCGAAATCGTGTGTTTCGCATGATATTGGAGCTAAATCGTATGTTTCGCGTGAATTTGAAGCTGATTCGTGTATTTTCGCATGAATCTGTAGCTAAATTATTCATTTGGCATAAATTTGAAGCTAAATCGTTTGTTTAAAATCGCTATTTCGCACGAATTTCAATCGAAATCGTGTGTTTCGCATGATATTGAAGCTAAATCGTATGTTTCGCGTTGATTTAAAGCTAATTCGTGTATTTCGCGAGAATCTGAAGCTAAATTGTTCATTTCGCATAAATTTGAAGCTAAATCGTTTGTTTACAACCCCTATTTCGCATGAACTTGAAGCGAAATCGTGTGTTTCGCATGATATTGGAGCTAAATCGTATGTTTCGCGTTGATTTAAAGCTAAGTCGAGTATTTCGTATGATCTGAAGTTAAGTTGTTCCATATCGTAGGAATTTGAAGCAAAATCGATTATTTACAATCGTTAATTCGCACGAATTTCAATCGAAATCGTCTATATCGCATGATATTGAAGCTAAATCGTATGTTTCGCGTGAATTTGAAGCTGATTCGTGTATTTCGCATGAATCTGAAACTAAATTGTTCATTTCGCATAAATTTGAAGCTAAATCGTTTGTTTACAACCCTTTTTCGCACGAATTTGAAGCGAAATCGTGTGTTTCGCATGAATCTGAAGCTAAATTGTTCATATCGCATGAATTTGATGCTAAATCGTTTTTTTAAAATCGCTATTTCGCACGAATTTGAAGCGAAATCGTGTGTTTCGAATGATATTGAAGCTAAATCGTTTGTTTCGCGTGAATTTGAAGCTGATTCGTGTATTTTGGCATGAATCTGAAGCTAAATTGTTCATTTCGCATAAATTTGAAGCTAAATCGTTTGTTTAAAATCGCTATTTCGCACGAATTTGAATCGAGATCGTGTATATCGCATGATATTGAAGTTAAATCGTTTCTTTCTCGTGAATTTGAAGCTGATTCGTGTATTTCGCATGAATCTGAAGCTAAATTGTTCATATCGCATGAATTTGAAGCTAAATCGTTTGTATAAAATCGCTATTTCGCACGAATTTGAAGCGAAATCGTGTGTTTCGCATGAATCTGAAGCTAAATTGTTCATATCGCATGAATTTGATTCTAAATCGTTTTTTTAAAATCGCTATTTCGCACGAATTTGAAGCGAAATCGTGTGTTTCGAATGATATTGAAGCTAAATCGTTTGTTTCGCGTGAATTTGAAGCAGATTCGTGTATTTGGCATGAATCTGAAGCTAAATTGTTCATTTCGCATAAATTGGAAGCTAAATGGTTTGTTTAAAATCGCTATTTCGCACGAATTTCAATCGAAATCGTGTGTTTCGCATGATATTGGAGCTAAATCGTATGTTTCGCGTTGATTTAAAGCTAATTCGTGTATTTCGCGAGAATCTGAAGCTAAATTGTTCATTTCGCATAAATTTGAAGCTAAATCGTTTGTTTAAAGTCGCAATTTCGCACGACTTTCAATCGCAATCGTGTATATTGCATGATATTGAAGTTAAAGCGTTTGTTTCGTGTGAATTTGAAGCTAATTCGTGTATTTCGCATGAATCAGAAACTAAATTGTCCATTTCGCATGTATTTGAAGCTAAATTGTTCATTTCTCATGAATTTGAAGCTAAATAGTTTGTTTAAAATCGCTATTTCGCACGAATTTGAATCGAGATCGTGTATATCGCATGATATTGAAGTTAAATCGTTTCTTTCTCGTGAATTTGAAGCTGATTCGTGTATTTCGCATGAATCTGAAGCTAAATTGTTCATATCGCATGAATTTGAAGCTAAATCGTTTGATTAAAATCGCTATTTCGCACGAATTTCAATCGCAGTCGTGTGTTTCGCATGATATTGAAGCTAAATCGTATGTTTCGCGTTGATTTAAAGCTAATTCGTGAATTTCGCATGAATCTGAAGTTAAATTGTTCATTTCGCATGAATTTGAAGCTAAATCGTTTGTTTAAAATCGCTATTTCGCACGAATTTGAAGCGACATCGTGTGTTTCGCATGATATTGAAGCTAGATCGTATGTTTCGCGTTGATTTAAAGCTAATTCGTGTATTTCGCATGAATCTGAAGCTAAATTGTTCATTTCGCATGAATTTGAAGCTAAATAGTTTGTTTAAAATCGCTATTTCGCACGAATTTGAAGCGACATCGTGTGTTTCGCATGATATTGAAGCTAGATCGTATGTTTCGCGTTGATTTAAAGCTAATTCGTCTATTTCGCATCACTTTGAAGCTAAATTGTTCATTTCGCATGAATTTGAAGCTAAATCGTTTGTTTAAAAAATCGCTATTTCGCACGAATTTGAATTGAGATCGTGTATATCGCATGATATTGAAGTTAAATCGTTTGTTTCGCGTGAATTTGAAGCTGATTCGTGTATTTCGTATCAATCTGAAGCTAAATTGTTCATATCGCATGAATTTGAAGCTAAATCGTTTGTTTAAAATCGCAATTTCGCACGAATTTCAATCGCAATCGTGTATATTGCATGATATTGAAGTTAAATCGTTTGTTTCGTGTGAATTTGAAGCTAATTCGTGTATTTCGCATGGATCCGAAACTAAATTGTTCATTTCGCATCTATTTGAAGCTGAATTGATCATTTCGCATGAATTTGTAGCTAAATAGTTTGTTTAAAATCGCTATTTCGCACGAATTTGAATCGAAATCGTGTATATCGCATGATATTGAAGTTAAATCGTTTGTTTCTCGTGAATTTGAAGGTGATTCGTTGTAATTTCGCATGAATCTGAAGCTAAATTGTTCATATCGCATGAATTTGAAGCTAAATCGTTTGTTTAAAATCGCTATTTCGCACGAATTTCAATCGCAGTCGTGTGTTTCGCATGATATTGGAGCTAAATCGTATGTTTCGCGTGAATTTGAAGCTGATTCGTGTATTTCGCATGAATCTGTAGCTAAATTGTTCATTTGGCATAAATTTGAAGCTAAATCGTTTGTTTAAAATCGCTATTTCGCACGAATTTCAATCGAAATCGTGTGTTTCGCATGATATTGAAGCTAAATCGTATGTTTCGCGTTGATTTAAAGCTAATTCGTGTATTTCGCGAGAATCTGAAGCTAAATTGTTCATTTCGCATAAATTTGAAGCTAAATCGTTTGTTTACAACCCCTATTTTGCATGAACTTGAAGCGAAATCGTGTGTTTCGCATGATATTGGAGCTAAATCGTATGTTTCGCGTTGATTTAAAGCTAAGTCGAGTATTTCGTATGAATCTGAAGTTAAGTTGTTCATTTCGTAGGAATTTGAAGCAAAATCGATTATTTACAATCGTTAATTCGCACGAATTTCAATCGAAATCGTCTATATCGCATGATATTGAAGCTAAATCGTATGTTTCGCGTGAATTTGAAGCTGATTCGTGTATTTCGCATGAATCTGAAACTAAATTGTTTATTTCGCATAAATTTGAAGCTAAATCGTTTGTTTACAACCCTTTTTCGCACGAATTTGAAGCGAAATCGTGTGTTTTCGCATGAATCTGAAGCTAAATTGTTCATATCGCATGAATTTGATGCTAAATCGTTTCTTTAAAATCGCTATTTTCGCACGAATTTGAAGCGAAATCGTGTGTTTCGAATGATATTGAAGCTAAATCGTTTGTTTCGCGTGAATTTGAAGCTGATTCGTGTATTTCGCATGAATCTGAAGCTAAATTGTTCATTTCGCATAAATTTGAAGCTAAATCGTTTGTTTAAAATCGCTATTTCGCACGAATTTCAATCGAAATCGTGTGTTTCGCATGATATTGAAGCTAAATCGTATGTTTCGCGTTGATTTAAAGCTAATTCGTGTATTTCGCGAGAATCTGAAGCTAAATTGTTCATTTCGCATAAATTTGAAGCTAAATCGTTTGTTTAAAGTCGCAATTTCGCACGACTTTCAATCGCAATCGTGTATATTGCATGATATTGAAGTTAAAGCGTTTGTTTCGTGTGAATTTGAAGCTAATTCGTGTATTTCGCATGAATCAGAAACTAAATTGGTCCATTTCGCATGTATTTGAAGCTAAATTGTTCATTTCTCATGAATTTGAAGCAAAATAGTTTGTTTAAAATCGCTATTTCGCACGAATTTGAATCGAGATCGTGTATATCGCATGATATTGAAGTTAAATCGTTTCTTTCTCGTGAATTTGAAGCTGATTCGTGTATTTCGCATGAATCTGAAGCTAAATTGTTCATATCGCATGAATTTGAAGCTAAATCGTTTGATTAAAATCGCTATTTCGCACGAATTTCAATCGCAGTCGTGTGTTTCGCATGATATTGAAGCTAAATCGTATGTTTCGCGTTGATTTAAAGCTAATTCGTGTATTTCGCGAGAATCTGAAGCTAAATTGTTCATTTCGCATAAATTTGAAGCTAAATCGTTTGTTTAAAGTCGCAATTTCGCACGACTTTCAATCGCAATCGTGTATATTGCATGATATTGAAGTTAAAGCGTTTGTTCGTGCGAATTTTGAAGCTAATTCGTGTATTTCGCATGAATCAGAAACTAAATTGTCCATTTCGCATGTATTTGAAGCTAAATTGTTCATTCTCATGAATTTGAAGCTAAATAGTTTGTTTAAAATCGCTATTTCGCACGAATTTGAATCGAGATCGTGTATATCGCATGATATTGAAGTTAAAATCGTTTCTTTCTCGTGAATTTGAAGCTGATTCGTGTATTTCGCATGAATCTGAAGCTAAATTGTTCATATCGCATAAATTTGAAGCTAAATCGTTTGATTAAAATCGCTATTTCGCACGAATTTCAATCGAAATCGTGTGTTTTCGCATGGATTTGAAGCTAAGACTTCTACATCGCATTGATTTGAAGCTAAATCATGTGTATCGCATGGATTTGAAGCTAATTCGTTTGTTTCGCATGCAGTTGGACCTAAATAATGTATATCACAAGTATTTGTAGCTAAACCATTTTTATCGCATGGATTTGAAGCTACGCCTTCTACTTCGCATGATTTGAAGCTAAATCATTTGTTTCGCATGGAATTGAAGCTACCTCGTTTGTTCCTCATGCTTTTGAAGCTATATGATTTATGTTGCATTGATTTGAAGCTGAACCTACTACATCGCATTGATTTGAAGCTAATTCTTGTGTATCGCATGGATTTGAAGCAAACAATATACATCGCATTGATTTGTAGCTTAATCATGTGTTTCGCATGGATTTGATGCTAACTCGTTTGTTTCGTATGCAGTTGTAGCTATATAATGGATATCACAAGTATTTGTAGCTAAACCATTTGTTTCGCATGAATTTGAAGCTAAGCCTTCTACTTCGCATTGATTTGAAGCTAAATCATTTGTTTCGCATGGAATTGAAAGTACCTCGTTTGTTCCTCCAGCTTTTGAAGCTGTATCACTTATATCGCAAGTATTTGAAGCTAAATCATATGGGTGGTATGAATTTGAAGCAGAACCTTCTACATCGCATTCATTTGAAGCTAAATCTAGTATATCGCATGGATTTGAAGCTAAACCTTCTACATCGCATTGATTTGCAGCTAAATCATTTGTTTCGCCTGGATTTGAAGCTAAACCTTCTTCATCGCATTGATTTGCAGCTAAATCATGTGTTTCGCATGGATTTGAAGCTAAACCTTCTACATCGCATTGATTTCAAGCTAAATCTAGTGTATCGCACGGATTTGAATCTAAACCGTATACTTCGCATTGATTTGAAGCTAAATCATGTATAAAACAGGTATTTGAAGCTAAACTATTCGTTTCGTATGGATCGAAGATAAGCCTTCTACTACGCATTGATTTGAAGCTAAATCATGTGTTTCGCAAGGATTTGAAGCTAACTCGTTTGTTTTGCATGCAGTTGAAGCTAGATCTTGTAAATCACAAGTATTTGAACCTAAACCATTTGTTTCGCATGGATTCGAAAATCAGCCTTATACTTCGTATTGATTTGAAGCTAAATCATGTATTTCGCATGGATTTGCATCTAGCTCATTTGATTTCCCTGCATTTGTAGCAATGTCATGTATAAAACAAGTATTTGCAGCTAATCCATTTGTATCGCATGGATTTGAAGCTAACTCGTTTGTTTCGCATGCAGTTGTAGCTAAATAATGTATATCACAAGTATTTGTAGCTAAACCATTTGTTTTGCATGGATTTGAATCTAACCCTTCTACTTCGCATTCATTTGAAGCTAAATCATTTGTTTCGCATGGATTTGAATCTAAGCCTTGTCCTTCGAATTGATTTGAAGCTAAATCATTTGTTTCGCATGGAATTGAATCTACCTCGTATGTCCCTCCAGCTTTTGAAGCTGTATCACTTATATCGCATTGATTTGAAGCTAAATCATTTTTTTCGCATGGATGTGAAGCTAAACCTTCTACATCGCATTGATTTGCAGCTAAATCATTTGTTCCGCATGGATTTGAATCTAAGCCTTGTCCTTCGAATTGATTTGAAGCTATATCATGTGTTTCGTATGGATTTGAAGCTAAACCATCTACATTGCATTGACTTGAAGCTAAACCTTCTACATTCTATTGATTTGAAGCTAAACCTTCTACCTGTTTTGCTTTGAAGCTGAACCTTCTATATCATATTGATTTGCAGCTAAATCATGTGTATCGCGTGGATTTGATGCTAAATCATATGTGTCGTACGGATTTGAAGTAGAACCTTCCACATCGCATTGATTTGAAGCTAAATCTAGTGTATCGCATGGATTTGAAGCTAAACCTTCTACATCGCATTGATTGGCAGCAAAAATCATGTGTTTTGCGGGGATTTGAAGCTATCTCGTTCGTTCCGCATGCAGTTAAATCTAAATAACGTATATCACAATTATTTGAAGCTAAACCATTTGATTCGCATGGATATGAAGCTAAGCCTTCTACTTCGCATTCATTTGAAACTAAATCATTTTGCTTCGCATGGATTTGAATCTAAGCCTTGTCCTTCGAATTGATTTGAAGCTAAATCATGTGTTTCGTATGGATTTGAAGCTAAACCTCCTACATCGCATTGATTTGAAGTAAACCTTCTATATTCTATTGATTTGAAGCTAAACCTTCTACCTCTTATTGATTTGAAGCTAAACCTTCTACATCGCATTGATTTGAAGATAAATCGTGTGTTTCGCATGGATTTGGAGCTAACTCGTTAGTTTCGCATGCAGTTGTAGCTAAATAATGTATATCACAAGTATTTGTAGCTAAACCATTTGTTTTGCATGGATTTGAAGCTAAGCCTTCTACTTCGCATTCATTTGAAGCTAAATCATTTGTTTCGCATGTATTTGAATCTAAGTCTTGTCCTTCGAATTGATTTGAAGCTAAATCATATGTGTCGCATGGATTTGAAGCTGAACCTACTACATCGCATTGATTTGAAGCTAAATCTTGTGTATCGCATGGATTTGAAGCTAAGCCTTCTGCATCGCATTAATTGAAGCTAAATCATGTGTATCGCATGGATTTGAAGTTAACTCGTTCGTTTCGCATGCAGTTGTAGCTAAATAATGTATATCACAAGTATTTGTAGCTAAAACCATTTGTTTTGCATGGATTTAAAGCTTAGCCTTCTACTTCGCATTGATTTGAAGCTAAATCATTTGTTTCGCATGGAATTGAAGCTACCTCGTTTGTTCCTCCTGCATTTAAAGCTATATCACTTATATCGCATGGATTTGAAGCTGAACCTACTACATCGCATTGATTTGAAGCTAAATCTTGTGTATCGCATGGATTTGAAGCTAAGCCTTCTACATCGCATTGATTTGAAGCTAAATCTAGTGTATCGCGTGGATTTGAAGCTAAAGCTTCTACATCGCATTGATTTGCAGCTAAATCATTTGTTTCGCATGGATTAGAATCTAAGCCTTGTCCTTCTTCGAATTGATTTGAAGCTAAATCATGTGTTTCGTTTGGATTTGAAGCTAAACCTTCTACATCGCATTGATTTTAAGCTAAATCTTGTGTATCGCATGGATTTGAAGCAAACCATCTACATCGCATTGATTTGAAGCTTAATCATGTGTTTCGCATGGATTTGATGCTAACTCGTTTGTTTCGCATGCAGTTGTAGCTATATAATGTATATCACAAGTATTTGTAGCTAAACCATTTGTTTCCCATGAATTTGAAGCTAAGCCTTCTACTTCGCATTGATTTGAAGACTAAATCATTTGTTTCGCATGGAATTGAAGCTACCTCGTTTGTTCCTCCAGCTTTTGAAGCTGTATCACTTATATCGCAAGTATTTGAAGCTAAATCATTTGTTTCGCATGGAATTGAAGCTACCTCGATTGTTCCTCCTGCTTTTGTAGCTGTATCACTTATATCGCAAGTATTTGAAGCTAAATCATATGTGTCGTATGGATTTGAAGCAGATCCTTCTACATCGCACTGTTTTGAAGCTAAATCTAGTGTATCGCATGGATTTGAAGCTAAACCTTCTACATCGCATTGATTTGCAGCTAAACCATTTGTTTCGCATGGATTTGAATCTAAGCCTGGTCCTTCGAATTGATTTGAAGCTAAATCATGTGTTTCGTATGGATTTGAAGCTAAACCTTCTACATCGCATTGATTTGAAGCTAAACCTTCTACATTCTATTGATTTGAAGCTAAACCTTCTACATGTTATTGTTTTGAAGCTGAACCTTCTATATCGCATTGATTTACAGCTAAAACATGTGTTTCACATGGTTTTGAAGCTAACTCGTTCGTTGCGCATGCCGTTAAATCTAAATAACGTATATCACAAGTATTTGAAGCTAAACCATTTGATTCGCACGGATTTGAACCTAAGCCTTCTACTTCGCATTAATTGGAAGTTAAATCACGTGTTTTGCATGAATTTGAAGCTAAGCCTTCTACTTCCCATTGATTTTGAAGTTAAATCATATGTTTCGCATGGAATTGAAGCTACTTCGTTTGTTCCTCCAGCTTTTGAAGCTGTTTCACTTATATCGCAAGTATTTGAAGCTAAATCATATGTGTCGTATGGATTTGGACCAGAACCTTCTACATCGCATTGATTTGAAGCGAAATCTAGTGTATCGCATGGATTTGAAGCTAAACCTTCTACATCGCATTGATTTGAAGCTAAATCATTTGTTTCGAATGGATTTGAATCTAAGCCTTGTCCTTCGAATTGATTTGAAGCTAAATCATGTGTTCCGTATGGATTTGAAGCTAAACCTCCTACATCGCATTGATTTGAAGTTAAACCTTCTATATTCTATTGATTTGAAGCTAAACCTTCTACCTCTTATTGATTTGAAGCTAAACCTTCTACATCGCATTGATTTGAAGATAAATCATGTGTTTCGCATGGATTTGATGCTAACTCGTTCGTTGCGCATGCAGTTAAATATAAATATCGTACATCACAATTATTTATACCTAAACCATTTGCTTCGAATGGATTTGAAGCTAAACCTTCTACATCGCATTGATTTGAAGCTAAATTATGTGTTTCGCATGGAGTTGAAGCTAACTCGTTTGTTCCGCATTCATTTGTAGTTATATCACTTATATCGCATGTATCTGATGCTAAATCATTTGTGTCGCATGGATTTGAAGCTAAACCTTCTACATTCTATTGATTTGAAGCTAAACCTTCTACCTCCTATTGTTTTGAAGCTAAACCTTCTACATGGCATTGATTTGCAGCTAAATCAAGTGTTTCGCATGGATTTGAAGCTAACTCGTTCGTTTCGCCTGCAGTTGAATCTACATTACTTATATCGCTAGTATTTGAAGCTAAATCATGTGTATCGCGTGGATTTTGATGCTAACTCGTTTGATTAGTCTTCATTTGAAGCTATATCACTTACACCCCAAGTGTTTGAAGCTATATCATTTGATTCGCACGGATTTGAACCTAAGCCTTCTACTTCGCATTAATTGGAAGTTAAATCACGTGTTTTGCATGAATTTGAAGCTAAGCCCTTCTACTTCCCATTGATTTGAAGCTAAATCATATGTTTCGCATGGAATTGAAGCTACTTCGTTTGTTCCTCCAGCTTTTGAAGCTGTTTCACTTATATCGCAAGTATTTGAAGCTAAATCATATGTGTCGTATGGATTTGAAGCAGATCCTTCTACATCGCATTGTTTTGAAGCTAAATCTAGTGTATCGCATGGATTTGAAGCTAAACCTTCTACATCGCATTGATTTGCAGCTAAACCATTTGTTTCGCATGGATTTGAATCTAAGCCTGGTCCTTCGAATTGATTTGAAGCTAAATCATGTGTTTCGTATGGATTTGAAGCTAAACCTTCTACATCGCATTGATTTGAAGCTAAACCTTCTACATTCTATTGATTTGAAGCTAAACCTTCTACATGTTATTGTTTTGAAGCTGAACCTTCTATATCGCATTGATTTACAGCTAAAACATGTGTTTCACATGGTTTTGAAGCTAACTCGTTCGTTGCGCATGCCGTTAAATCTAAATAACGTATATCACAAGTATTTGAAGCTAAACCATTTGATTCGCATGGATTTGAAGTTAAGCCTTCTACTTCGCATTAATTGGAAGTTAAATCACGTGTTTTGCATGAATTTGAAGCTAAGCCTTCTACTTCCCATTGATTTGAAGCTAAATCATATGTTTCGCATGGAATTGAAGCTACTTCGTTTGTTCCTCCAGCTTTTGAAGCTGTTTCACTTATATCGCAAGTATTTGAAGCTAAATCATATGTGTCGTATGGATTTGGACCAGAACCTTCTACATCGCATTGATTTGAAGCGAAATCTAGTGTATCGCATGGATTTGAAGCTAAACCTTCTACATCGCATTGATTTGAAGCTAAATCATTTGTTTCGAATGGATTTGAATCTAAGCCTTGTCCTTCGAATTGATTTGAAGCTAAATCATGTGTTCCGTATGGATTTGAAGCTAAACCTCCTACATCGCATTGATTTGAAGTTAAACCTTCTATATTCTATTGATTTGAAGCTAAACCTTCTACCTCTTATTGATTTGAAGCTAAACCTTCTACATCGCATTGATTTGAAGATAAATCATGTGTTTCGCATGGATTTGATGCTAACTCGTTCGTTGCGCATGCAGTTAAATATAAATATCGTACATCACAATTATTTATACCTAAACCATTTGCTTCGAATGGATTTGAAGCTAAACCTTCTACATCGCATTGATTTGAAGCTAAATTATGTGTTTCGCATGGAGTTGAAGCTAACTCGTTTGTTCCGCATTCATTTGTAGTTATATCACTTATATCGCATGTATCTGATGCTAAATCATTTGTGTCGCATGGATTTGAAGCTAAACCTTCTACATTCTATTGATTTGAAGCTAAACCTTCTACCTCCTATTGTTTTGAAGCTAAACCTTCTACATGGCATTGATTTGCAGCTAAATCAAGTGTTTCGCATGGATTTGAAGCTAACTCGTTCGTTTCGCCTGCAGTTGAATCTACATTACTTATATCGCTAGTATTTGAAGCTAAATCATGTGTATCGCGTGGATTTTGATGCTAACTCGTTTGATTAGTCTTCATTTGAAGCTATATCACTTACACCCCAAGTGTTTGAAGCTATATCATTTGTTTCGCATGGATTTGAACCTAAGCCTTCTACTTCGCATTAATTGGAAGTTAAATCACGTATTTCGCATGGATTTGAAGCTAAACCTTCTACATCGCATTGATTTGAAGCTTAATCATGTGTTTCGCATGGAATTGAAGCTACTTCGTTTGTTCCTCCAGCTTTTGAAGCAGTATCACTTACATCGCAAGTATTTGAAGCTAAATTATATGTGTCGTATGGATTTGAACCAGAACCTTCTACATCGCATTGATTTGAAGCTAAACCTAGTGTATCGCATGGATTTGAAGCTAAACCTTCTACATCGCATTGATTTGCAGCTAAACCATCTGTTTCGCATGGATTTGAATCTAAGCCTGGTCCTTCGAATTGATTTCAAGCTAAATCATGTGTTTCGTATGGATTTGAAGCTAAACCTTCTACATCGCATTGATTTGAAGCTAAACCTTCTACATTCTATTGATTTGAAGCTAAACCTTCTACCTGTTATTGTTTTGAAGCTGAACCTTCTATATCGCATTGATTTGCAGCTAAAACATGTGTTTCGCATGGTTTTGAAGCTAACTCGTTCGTTGCGCATGCAGTTAAATCCAAATAACGTATATCACAAGTATTTGAAGCTAAACCATTTGATTCGCATGGATTTGAAGTTAAGCCTTCTACTTCGCATTAATTGGAAGTTAAATCACGTGTTTTGCATGAATTTGAAGCTAAGCCTTCTACTTCCCATTGATTTGAAGCTAAATCATATGTTTCGCATGGAATTGAAGCTACTTCGTTTGTTCCTCCAGCTTTTGTAGCTGTATCACTTATATCGCAAGTATTTGAAGCTAAATCATATGTGTCGTATGGATTTGAACCAGAACCTTCTACATCGCATTGATTTGAAGCGAAATCTAGTGTATCGCATGGATTTGAAGCTACTTCGTTTGTTCCTCCAGCTTTTGTAGCTGTATCACTTATATCGCAAGTATTTGAAGCTAAATCATATGTGTCGTATGGATTTGAACCAGAACCTTCTACATCGCATTGATTTGAAGCGAAATCTAGTGTATCGCATGGATTTGAAGCTAAACCTTCTACATCGCATTGATTTGAAGCTAAATCATTTGTTTCGAATGGATTTGAATCTAAGCCTTGTCCTTCGAATTGATTTGAAGCTAAATCATGTGTTTCGTATGGATTTGAAGCTAAACCTCCTACATCGCATTGATTTGAAGTTAAACCTTCTATATTCTATTGATTTGAAGCTAAACCTTGTACCTCTTATTGATTTGAAGCTAAACATTCTACATCGCATTGATTTGAAGATAAATCGTGTGTTTCGCATGGATTTGAAGCTAACTCGTTAGTTTCGCATGCAGTTGTAGCTAAATAATGTACATCACAAGTATTTGTAGCTACACCATTTTTTTCGCATGGATTTGAAGCTACGCCTTCTACTTCGCATTGATTTGAAGCTAAATCATTTGTTTCGCATGGAATTGAAGCTACCTCGTTTGTTTCTCCTGCTTTTGAAGCTATATCATTTATATCGCATGGATTTGAAGCTGAACCAACTACATCGCATTGATTTGAAGCTAAGTCTTGTGTATCGCATGGATTTGAAGCAAACCATCTACATCGCATTGATTTGAAGCTTAATCGTGTGTTTCGCATGGATTTGATGCTAACTCGTTTGTTTCGCATGCAGTTGTAGCTATATAATGGATATCACAAGAATTTGTAGCTAAACCATTTGTTTCGCATGAATTAGAAGCTAAACCTTCTACTTCGCATTGATTTGAAGCTAAATCATTTGTTTCGCATGGAATTGAAGCTACTTCGTTTGTTCCTCCAGCTTTTGAAGCTGTATCACTTATATCGCAAGTATTTGAAGCTAAATCATATGTGTCGTATGGATTTGAACCAGAACCATCTACATCGCATTGATTTGAAGCGAAATCTAGTGTATCGCATGGATTTGAAGCTAAACCTTCTACATCACATTGATTTGCAACTAAATCATTTGTTTCGCAAGGATTTGAATCTAAGCCTTGCCCTTCGAATTGATTTGAAGCTAAACCTTGTGTATCGCATGGATTTGAAGCTAAACCTTCTACATCGCATTGATTTGAAGCTAAATCATTTGTTTCGAATGGATTTGAATCTAAGCCTTGTCCTTCGAATTGATTTGGAGCTAAATCATTTGTTTCGTATGGATTTGAAGCTGAACCTACTACATCGCATTGATTTGAAGCTAAATCATATGATTCGCGTGGATTTGAAGCTAAACCTTCTACATCGCATTGATTTGAAGCTAAGTCATGTGTCTCGCATGGATTTGAAGCTAACTCGTTCGTTTCGCCTCCATTGGAAACTATGTCACTTATATCGCAAGTATTTGAAGCTAAATCATATGTGCCGCATGGATTTGAAGCTGCACGTACTACATCGCATTGATTTGAAGCTAAATCATTTGTTTCGCATGGATTTGAATCTAAGCCTTGTCCTTCGAATTGATTTGAAGCTAAATCATGTGTTTCGTATGGATTTGAAGCTGAACCTTCTACATCGCATTGATTTGAAGCTAAACCTTCTACATTCTATTGATTTGAAGCTAAACCTTCTACATTCTATTGATTTGAAGCTAAACCTTCTACCTGTTATTGTTTTGAAGCTGAACCTTGTATATCGCATTGATTTGCAGCTAAATCATGTGTTTCGCATGGTTTTGTAGCTAACTCGTTCGTTGCGCATGCAGTTAAATCCAAATAACGTATATCACAAGTATTTGTATCTAAACCATTTGATTCGCATGGATTTGAAGTTAAGCCTTCTACTTCGCATTAATTGGAAGTTAAATCACGTGTTTTGCATGGTTTTGAAGCTAAACCTTCTACATCGCATTGATTTGAAGCTAAATCATGTGTTTCGCATGCAGTTGAAGGTAACTCGTCTGTTTCGCCTGTATTTGAAGCTATTTCATTTATAAGGCAAGTATTTGAAGCTAAATCATTCGTTTCGCATGGATTTGAAGCCAAGCCTTCTACTGCGCTTGGATTTGAAGCTGACTCGTTTGTTTCGCATGCAGTTGAAGCTAAGTCACTAAGTTACTTCGTTTGTTCCTCCAGCTTTTGAAGCTGTATCACTTATATCGCAAGTATTTGAAGCTAAATCATATGTGTCGTATGGATTTGAACCAGAACCATCTACATCGCATTGATTTGAAGCGAAATCTAGTGTATCGCATGGATTTGAAGCTAAACCTTCTACATCACATTGATTTGCAACTAAATCATTTGTTTCGCAAGGATTTGAATCTAAGCCTTGCCCTTCGAATTGATTTGAAGCTAAACCTTGTGTATCGCATGGATTTGAAGCTAAACCTTCTACATCGCATTGATTTGAAGCTAAATCATTTGTTTCGAATGGATTTGAATCTAAGCCTTGTCCTTCGAATTGATTTGGAGCTAAATCATTTGTTTCGTATGGATTTGAAGCTGAACATACTACATCGCATTGATTTGAAGCTAAATCTTGTGTATCGCATGGATTTGAAGCTAAGCCTTCTACATCGCATTGATTTGAAGCTAAATCATGTGTATCGCATGGATTTGATGCTACCTCGTTTGTTTCGCATGCAGTTGTAGCTAAATAATGTATATCACAAGTATTTGTAGCTAAACCATTTCTTCCCATGAATTTGAAGCTAAGCCTTCTACTTCGCATTGATTTGAAGCTAAATCATTTGTTTCGCATGGATTTGAATCTAAGCCTTGTCCTTCGAATTGATTTGAAGCTAAATCATGTGTTTCGTATGGATTTGAAGCTGAACCTTCTACATCGCATTGATTTGAAGCTAAACCTTCTACAGTCTATTGATTTGAAGCTAAACCTTCTACCTGTTATTGTTTTGAAGCTGAACCTTTTATATCGCATTGATTTGCAGCTAAATCATGTGTTTCGCATGGTTTTGTAGCTAACTCGTTCGTTGCGCATGCAGTTAAATCCAAATAACGTATATCACAAGTATTTGTATCTAAACCATTTGATTCGCATGGATTTGAAGTTAAGCCTTCTACTTCGCATTAATTGGAAGTTAAATCACGTGTTTTGCATGGTTTTGAAGCTAAACCTTCTACATCGCATTGATTTGAAGCTAAATCATGTGTTTCGCATGCAGTTGAAGGTAACTCGTTCGTTTCGCCTGTTTTTGAAGCTATTTCATTTATAAGGCAAGTATTTGTAGCTAAATCATTCGTTTCGCATGGATTTGAAGCCCAGCCTTCTACTGCGCTTGGATTTGAAGCTGACTCGTTTGTTTCGCATGCAGTTGAAGCTAAGTCATGTATATCACAAGTATTTGAAGCTAAACCATTTGTTGCGCATGGATTTGAAGCTAAGCCTTCTACTTCGCATTGATTTAAAGCTAAATCATGTGTTTCTCATGGATTTGAAGCTAACTCGTTTGTTTCGCCTGCATTGAAGCTATATCACATATATCGCAAGTATTTCATTCCGAAATCATTTGCTTCGCACGGATTTGAATCTAAGCCTTATACTTCGAATTGATTGGTCGCTATATTATGTGTTTCGCTTGGATTTGAAGTTAAGCCTTCTAGTTTGCATTGATTTAAAGCATAATCATGTGTTTCGCTGGGTTTTGAAGCTCTACTCGTTTGTTTCACGTGCAGTTGATTCTAAATCATGTTTATCACAAGTATCTAAAGCTAACGCATTTGTTTCGCAAAAATACGGAGGTATACCATGTGTTTCGCGTTCATTTGAAGCTAAATCATGTGTTTCGCATGGATTTGAAGCTAACTCGTTCGTTTCGCCTGCAGTTGAATCTACATCACTTATATAGCAAGTATTTGAAGCTAAATCATGTGTATCGCGTGGATTTTGAAGCTAACTCGTTTGATTAGTCTGCATTTGAAGCTATATCACTTATACCCCAAGTGTTTGAAGCTAAATCATATGAATCGCTTGGATTTGATGCTAAATCATATGATTCGCGTGGATTTGAAGCTAAACCTTCTACATCGCATTGATTTGAAGCTAAGTCATGTGTCTCGCATGGATTTGAAGCTAAACCTTCTGCATCGCATCGATTTGAAGCAAAATCATGTGTTTTGCATGGATTTGATGCTAACTCGTTTGCTTCCACTGCATTTGAAGCTATATCAGTTATATCGCAAGTATCTGATGCTAAATCATTTGTTTTGCATGGATTTGAAAATAAATCTTCTACATCGCATGGATTTGCAGCTAAATCATGTGTTTCGCATGGATTTGAAGCTAACTCGTTTTTTTCGAATGCATTTGCAGCTATATCACTTATATCGCATGTATCTGAATCTAAATCATTTGTATCGCATGGATTTGAAGCTAAGCCTTCTACATCGTATCGATTTGAATCTAAACCTTCTACATCGCATTGATTTGAAGCTAAATCATGTGATTCGCTTGTATTTGAAGCTAACTCGTTTGTTTTGGCTGCATTTGAAGCTATATCACTTATATCTCAAGTGTTTGAAGCTAAATCATTTGTTTCGCATGGATTTGAAGCTAAACCTTCTGCATCGCATTGATTTGAAGCAAAATCATTTGTTTTGCATGGATTTGATTCTAACTCGTCTGCTTCCCCTGCATTTGAAGCTATATCAGTTATATCGCAAGTATCTGATGCTAAATCATTTGTTTTGCATGGATTTGAAGATAAATCTTCTACATCGCATGGATTTGCAGCTAAATCATGTGTTTCGCATGGATTTGAAGCTAACTCGTTTTGTTCGAATGCATTGAAGCTATATCACATATATCGCAAGTATTTCATTCCGAAATCATTTGCTTCGCACGGATTTGAATCTAAGCCTTATACTTCGAATTGATTTGTCGCTATATTATGTGTTTCGCTTGGATTTGAAGTTAAGCCTTCTAGTTTGCATTGATTTAAAGCATAATCATGTGTTTCGCTGGGTTTTGAAGCTCTACTCGTTTGTTTCACGTGTAGTTGATTCTAAATCATGTTTATCACAAGTATCTAAAGCTAACGCATTTGTTTCGCAAAAATACGGAGGTATACCATGTGTTTCGCGTTCATTTGAAGCTAAATCATGTGTTTCGCATGGATTTGAAGCTAACTCGTTCGTTTCGCCTGCAGTTGAATCTACATCACTTATATAGCAAGTATTTGAAGCTAAATCATGTGTATCGCGTGGATTTTGAAGCTAACTCGTTTGATTAGTCTGCATTTGAAGCTATATCACTTATACCCCAAGTGTTTGAAGCTAAATCATATGAATCGCTTGGATTTGATGCTAAATCATATGATTCGCGTGGATTTGAAGCTAAACCTTCTACATCGCATTGATTTGAAGCTAAGTCATGTGTCTCGCATGGATTTGAAGCTAAACCTTCTGCATCGCATCGATTTGAAGCAAAATCATGTGTTTTGCATGGATTTGATGCTAACTCGTTTGCTTCCACTGCATTTGAAGCTATATCAGTTATATCGCAAGTATCTGATGCTAAATCATTTGTTTTGCATGGATTTGAAAATAAATCTTCTACATCGCATGGATTTGCAGCTAAATCATGTGTTTCGCATGGATTTGAAGCTAACTCGTTTTTTTCGAATGCATTTGCAGCTATATCACTTATATCGCATGTATCTGAATCTAAATCATTTGTATCGCATGGATTTGAAGCTAAGCCTTCTACATCGTATCGATTTGAATCTAAACCTTCTACATCGCATTGATTTGAAGCTAAATCATGTGATTCGCTTGTATTTGAAGCTAACTCGTTTGTTTTGGCTGCATTTGAAGCTATATCACTTATATCTCAAGTGTTTGAAGCTAAATCATTTGTTTCGCATGGATTTGAAGCTAAACCTTCTGCATCGCATTGATTTGAAGCAAAATCATGTGTTTTGCATGGATTTGATTCTAACTCGTCTGCTTCCCCTGCATTTGAAGCTATATCAGTTATATCGCAAGTATCTGATGCTAAATCATTTGTTTTGCATGGATTTGAAGATAAATCTTCTACATCGCATGGATTTGCAGCTAAATCATGTGTTTCGCATGGATTTGAAGCTAACTCGTTTTGTTCGAATGCATTGAAGCTATATCACATATATCGCAAGTATTTCATTCCGAAATCATTTGCTTCGCACGGATTTGAATCTAAGCCTTATACTTCGAATTGATTTGTCGCTATATTATGTGTTTCGCTTGGATTTGAAGTTAAGCCTTCTAGTTTGCATTGATTTAAAGCATAATCATGTGTTTCGCTGGGTTTTGAAGCTCTACTCGTTTGTTTCACGTGCAGTTGATTCTAAATCATGTTTATCACAAGTATCTAAAGCTAACGCATTTGTTTCGCAAAAATACGGAGGTATACCATGTGTTTCGCGTTCATTTGAAGCTAAATCATGTGTTTCGCATGGATTTGAAGCTAACTCGTTCGTTTCGCCTGCAGTTGAATCTACATCACTTATATAGCAAGTATTTGAAGCTAAATCATGTGTATCGCGTGGATTTTGAAGCTAACTCGTTTGATTAGTCTGCATTTGAAGCTATATCACTTATACCCCAAGTGTTTGAAGCTAAATCATATGAATCGCTTGGATTTGATGCTAAATCATATGATTCGCGTGGATTTGAAGCTAAACCTTCTACATCGCATTGATTTGAAGCTAAGTCATGTGTCTCGCATGGATTTGAAGCTAAACCTTCTGCATCGCATTGATTTGAAGCAAAATCATGTGTTTTGCATGGATTTGATGCTAACTCGTTTGCTTCCCCTGCATTTGAAGCTATATCAGTTATATCGCAAGTATCTGATGCTAAATCATTTGTTTTGCATGGATTTGAAGATAAATCTTCTACAAAACCATGGACTTGCAGCTAAATCATGTGTTTCGCATGGATTTGAAGCTAAACCTTCTGCATCGCATTGATTTGAAGCAAAATCATGTGTTTTGTATGGATTTGATGCTAACTCGTTTGCTTCCACTGCATTTGAAGCTATATCAGTTATATCGTAAGTATCTGATGCTAAATCATTTGTTTTGCATGGATTTGAAGATAAATCTTCCACATCGCATGGATTTGCAGTTAAATCACGTGTTTCGGCATGGATTTGAAGCTAAACCTTCTGCATCGCATTGATTTGAAGCAAAATCATGTGTTTTGCAAGGATTTGATGCTAACTCGTTTGCTTCCACTGCATTAGAAGCTATATCAGTTATATCGCAAGTATCTGATGCTAAATCATTTGTTTTGCATGGATTTGAAGATAAATCTTCCACATCGCATGGATTTGCAGTTAAATCACGTGTTTCGCATGGATTTGAAGCTAACTCGTTAGTTTCGAATGCATTTGTAGCTATATCACGTTTATCGCAAGTATCTGATTCTAAATTATTTGTTTTCGCATGGATTTGAAGCTAAGCCTTCTACTTCATATCGACTTGAAGTTAAATGATATGTATCGCATGGATTTTGAAGCTAACTCGTTTGATTCGTCAGCATTTGAAGCTATATCTCTTATATCCCAATTGTTTGAAGCTAAATCATTTGTTTCGCATGGATTTGAATCTAAACCTTCTACGTCGCATTGATTTGAAGCTAAATCATGCGTTTTGCATGGATTTGATGCTAACTCGTTAGTTTCGACGGCATTTGAAGCTATATCACTTATATCGCAAGTATCTGAATCTAAATCATTTGTATCGCATGGATTTGAAGCTAAGCCTTCTACATCGTATCGATTTGAAGCTAAATGAAATGTATCGCATGGATTTGAAGCTAACTCGTTTGATTCGTCTGCATTTGAAGCTATATCACTTATATCCCAAGTGTTTGAAGCTAAATCATTTGTATCGCATGGATTTGAAGCTAAACCTTCTGCATCGCATTGATTTGAAGCAAAATCATGTGTTTTGCATGGATTTGATGCTAACTCGTTTGCTTCCCCTGCATTTGAAGCTATATCAGTTATATCGCAAGTATCTGATGCTAAATCATTTGTTTTGCGTGGATTTGAAGATAAATCTTCTACAAAACCATGGATTTGCAGCTAAATCATGTGTTTCGCATGGATTTGAAGCTAAACCTTCTGCATCGCATTGATTTGAAGCAAAATCATGTGTTTTGCAAGGATTTGATGCTAACTCGTTTGCTTCCACTGCATTAGAAGCTATATCAGTTATATCGCAAGTATCTGATGCTAAATCATTTGTTTTGCATGGATTTGAAGATAAATCTTCCACATCGCATGGATTTGCAGTTAAATCACGTGTTTCGCATGGATTTGAAGCTAACTCGTTAGTTTCGAATGCATTTGTAGCTATATCACGTTTATCGCAAGTATCTGATTCTAAATTATTTGTTTTCGCATGGATTTGAAGCTAAGCCTTCTACTTCATATCGACTTGAAGTTAAATGATATGTATCGCATGGATTTTGAAGCTAACTCGTTTGATTCGTCAGCATTTGAAGCTATATCTCTTATATCCCAATTGTTTGAAGCTAAATCATTTGTTTCGCATGGATTTGAATCTAAACCTTCTACATCGCATTGATTTGAAGCTAAATCATGTGAATCGCTTGGATTTGAAGCTAACTCGTTTGCTTCGGAATTCATTTGAAGCTATATCACTTATATCTCAATTGTTTGAAGCTAAATCATATGTTTCGCATGGATTTGAAGCTAAATCTTCTGCAACGCATTGATTTAAAGCTAAATCATGCGTTTTGCATGGATTTGATGCTAACTCGTTAGTTTCGACGGCATTTGAAGCTATATCACTTATATCGCAAGTATCTGAAGCTAAATCATTTGTTTCGCATGGATTTGAATCTAAATCATTTGTTTCGCATGGGTTTGAAGCTAAGCCTTCTACTTCGCATTGTTTGAAGCTAGATCATGTGTTTCACTTGGATATGAAGCTAACTCGTTTGTTTCTTCTGCATTTGAAGCTATATCACTTATATCTCAAGTGTTTGAAGCTAAATCATTTGTTTCGCATGGATTTGAAGATAAATATTATACATCGCAATTGATTTGAAGCTAAATCATGTGTTTCGCATGGATTTGAAGCTAACTCGATCGTTTCGCCTGCATTTGAAGCTATATCACTAATATCGCAAGTATCTGAACCTAAATCATTTGTTTCGCATGGATTTGAAGCCAAGCCTTCTACTTCGTATCGATTTGAAGCTAAATCATTTGTGTCGCATGGATTTGAAGCTAAACCTTTTACATCACATTCATTTGCAGCTAAATCATGTCTTCCGCATGGATTTGAAGCCAACTCGTTCGTTTCGCTTGCATTTGATGCAATATCACTTATATCGCAAGTATCTGAAGCTAAATCATTTGTTTCGCATGTATTTGAAGATAAACCTTCTAAATCGCATTTATTTGAAGCTAAATCGTGTGGTTCTCTTGGATTCGTAGCTGACTCGTTTGTTTCGTCTGCATTTGAAGCTATATCACTTATATCGCATGTATCTGAAGCAAAATCATTGGTTTTCGCATGGCTTCGAGCTAAACCTTCTACAACGCATAGATTTGAAGCTACTCGTTTGCTTCGTCTGCATTTGAAGCTATATCACTTATATCGCAAGTATTTGAAGAAAAATCATGTGTCATGTATGGACTTGAATCTAACTCGTTTGTTGCGTCTGTATTTGATGCTATATCACTTATATCGCAAGTATCTGAAGCTAAATCATTTGTTTCGCATGGATTTGAAGCTCAATCTTCTACATCGCATTGATTTGCAGCTAAATCATGTGTTTCGTAAGGATTTGAAGCTATGCCTTCTACTTCGCATTGATTTCAAGCTAACTCATGTGTTTCGCATGGATTTGAAGCTAACTCGTTTGTTTCGTCTGCAATTGAAGTTATATCTCTTATATCCCAAGTGATTGAAGCTAAATCATTTGTTTCGCATGGATTTGAAGCTAATCCTTCTACTGCGTATCGATTTGAAGCTAAATGATATGTATAGCATGGATTTTGAAGCTAACTCTTTTGATTCGTCTGCATTTGAAGCTACATCACTTATATCCCAAGGGTTTGAAGCTAAATCATTTGTTTCGATTGGATTTGAAGCTAAACCTTCTACATCGCAATGATTTGAAGCTAAATCATGTGTTTCGCTTGGATTTGAATCTAAACCTTCTACATCGCATTGATTTGAAGCTAAATCATGTCTTTCGCATGGATTTGAAGCTAAATCGTTCGTTTCGCCTGCATTTGATGCTATATCACTTATATCTCAAGTATCTGAAGCTAAATAATTTGTTCCGCATGGATTTGAAGCTAACACGTTTGTTTCACATGCAGATGAAGCTAAATCATGTATATCACAAGTATTTGAAGCTAAACCATTTGATTCGCATGGATTTGAAGCTAATCCTTCTACTGCGTATCGATTTGAAGCTAAATGATATGTATAGCATGGATTTTGAAGCTAACTCGTTTGATTCGTCTCCATTTGAAGCTACATCACTTATATCCCAAGTGTTTGAAGCTAAATCATTTGTTTCGCTTGGATTTGAAGGTACACCTTCTACATCGCATTGATTTTAAGCAAAATCACGTGTTTCGCTTGCATTTGAAGCTAAACCTTCTAAATCACATTGATTTGAATCTAAATCATGTGATATGCTTGGATTTGAAGCTAACTCGTTTGTTTCGTCTGCGCTTGAATCTATGTCACTTATATCGCAAGTATATGAAGCTAAATCATTGGTTTCGCATGGATTTGAAGCTAAACCTTCTACATCGCACTGATTTGCAGCTAAATCATTTGTTTCGAATGGATTTGAGGCTAACTCGTTTGTTTCGTCTGCATTTGAAGCTATATCACTTATATCCGAAGTGTGTGAAGCTCAATCATTTGTTTCGGATGGATTTGAAGCTAAACCTTCTACATCGCAATGATTTAAAGCTAAATCATTTGTTTCGCTTGCATATGAAGCTATCATGTTTGTTTCGTCTGCATTTGAAGCTATATCACTTATATCGCCATTATCTGAATCTCGATGTTTTGTATCGCTTGGATTTGAAGCTAAACCTTCTAACTCGCATTGATTTGAATCCAAATTATGTGATTCGTTCGAATTTGAAGCTAACTCGTTTGTTTCGTCTGCGTTTGAAGCTATATCACTCATAGCCCAAGTGTTTGAAGCTAATTCATTTGTGTCGCATGGATTTGAAGCTAATCCTTCTACATCGCATTGATTTCAAGCTAAATCATGTGTTTCGCATGAATTTGAAGCTAATTCGTTTGTTTCGTCTGCGTTTGAAGCTATATCACTCATAGCCCAAGTGTTTGAAGCTAATTCATTTGTGTCGCATGGATTTGAAGCTAACTCGTTTGTTTCGTCTCCATTTGAAGCTAAATCACCTATGTCGCTAGCATCTGATGCTAAATCATTTGTTTCGCATGGATTTGAAGGTAAAACTTCTACATCACATTGATTTGCTGCTAAATCATGTGTTTCGCATGGATTTGAAGCTAATCCATCTACATCGCATGGATTTGAAGCTAAACCTTATACATCGCATTGATTTGAAGCTAAATCACGTGTTTCGCTTGGATACGAAGCTAACCCGTCTGTTTCTCCTGCATTTGAACTATATCACTTATATCGCATGTATATGATGCTAAATCATTTATGTCGCATGGATTTGAAGCTAAACCTTCTACATCGTATTGATTTGAAGCAAAACCTTCTACATTGCATTGATTTAAAGCTAAACCTTCTACATCCCATTGATTTGCTGCTAAATCATGGATTTCACATGGATTTGAAGCTAATTCGTTTGTTGCGCATGCAGTTGAATCTAAATAACGTATATCACAAGTATTTGTAGCTAAACCATTTATTTCGCATGGATTTGAAGCTAATCATTCTACATCGCCCTGATTAAAGCTAAATCATGTGTTTCGCATGGATATGAAGCTAAACCTTCGACATAGCAATGATTTGAAGCTTAATCATGTGTTTTGTATGGATTTGAAGCTAACTCGTTTGTTGCCCCTGCATTTGAAGCTATATCACTTACATCCCAAGCGTTTGAAACTAAACCATTTATTTCGCATGGATTTGAAGCTAAACCTTCTGCTTCGCATTGATTTCAAGCTAAATCATGTGTTTTGCATGGATTTGATGCTAACTCGTTTGTTTCCCCTGCATTTGAAGCTATATCACTTATATCGCAAGTATCTGATGCTAATTCAGTTGTTTTGCATGGATTTGAAGCTAAATCTTCTACATCGCATGGATTTGCAGCTAAATCATGTGTTTCGCATGGATTTGCAGCTAAACCTTCCTCATCGCATTGATTTGAATCTAAATCATGTGTTTTGCATGGATTTGATGCTAACTCGTTTGTTTCCCCTGCATTTGAAGCTATATCACTTATATCGCAAGTATCTGAATCTAAATCATTTGTTTCGCATGGATTTGAAGCTAAGCCTTCTACTTCGTATCGAGTTGAACTTAAATGATATGTATCGCTTGGATTTTGAAGCTAACTCGTTTGTTTCGTCTGCATTTGAAGAAATACCTCTTATATCTCAAGTGTTTGATGCTAAATCATTTGTTTCGCATGGATTTGAAGCTAAGCCTTCTACTTCGTATCGATTTGAAGCTAAATGAAATTTATCGCATGGATTTGAAGCTAACTCGTTTGATTCGTCTGCATTTGAAGCTATATCACTTATATCCAAAGTGATTGAAGCTAAATCATTTGTTTCGCATGGATTTAAAGCTAAACCTACTACATCGCATTGAGTTGATGCTAAATCATGTGTTTCGCATGGAGTTGAAGCTAAACCATCTACATAGAATTGTTTTGAAGCTTAGTCATGTGTTTTGCATGGGATTGAAGCTATCTCGTTTGTTTCCCCTGCATTTAAAGCTGTATCACTTATATCGCAAGTATCTGATGCTAAATCATTTGTTTCGCATGGATTTAAAGCTAAACCTACTACATCGCATTGAGTTGATGCTAAATCATGTGTTTCGCATGGAGTTGAAGCTAAACCATCTACATAGAATTGTTTTGAAGCTTAGTCATGTGTTTTGCATGGGATTGAAGCTATCTCGTTTGTTTCCCCTGCATTTAAAGCTGTATCACTTATATCGCAAGTATCTGAAGCTGAATCATTTGTTTCGCATGGATTTGAAGCTAAAACTTCTACATCGCATTGATTTGCGGCTAAATAATGTGTTTCGCATGGATTTGAAGATAACTTGTTTGTTTCGTCTGCATTTGAAGCTATATCACTTATATCGCATGTGTATGATGCTAAATCATTTATGGCGCATTTCTTTGAAGCTAATCCTTCTACATCGCATTGATTTCAAGATAAATCATGTGTTTTGCATGGATTTGAAGCTAACTCGTTTGATTCGTCTGCATTTGAAGCTATATCACTTATATCCCAAGTGTTTGAAGCTAAATCATTTGTTTCGCATGGATTTGAAGCTAAACCTTCTACATCGCATTGATTTGCTGCTAAATCATGTGTTTCGCATGAATTTGATGCTAAACCTTCGACATCGCATGGATTTGAAGCTGAACCTTCTACATCGCACTGATTTGAAGCTAAATCACGTGTTTCGCTTGGATACGAAGCTAACCCGTTTGTTTCTCCTGCATTTGAAGCTATATCACTTATATCGCATGTATATGATGCTAAATCATTTATGTCGCATTGCTTTGAAGGTAAGCCTTCTACTTCGCATTGATTTGAAGCTAAATTATGTGTTTCGGTTGAATTTGAACCTAATTCGTTTGTTTCGCATGCAGTTGAAGCTATATAACTTATATCTCAAGTATCAGAATCTAAATCATTTGTTTCACATGGATTTGAAACTAAGCCTTCTACTTCGTATCGATTTGAAGTTAAATGATATGTATCGCATGGATTTTCGCATGGAAGCTATATCACTTACATCCCAATTGTTTGAAGCTGAATCATTTGTTTCGCATGGATTTGAAGCTAAAACTTCTACATCGCATTGATTTGCGGCTAAATAATGTGTTTCGCATGGATTTGAAGATAACTCGTTTGTTTCGTCTGCATTTGAAGCTATATCACTTATATCGCATGTGTATGATGCTAAATCATTTATGGCGCATTTCTTTGAAGCTAAGCCTTCTACTTCGCATCGATTTGAAGCTGAATCATATGTTTTGCATGGATTTGAAGCTAACTCGTTTGTTTGGCCTGCATTTGATGCTATGTCACTTATATCGCAAGTGTTTGAAGCTAAATCATTTGTGTTGAGGTGCGTCGTGTGAGCACCTGATATCGTTATTCCGCGATATTAACTATCTCTCGGGTTGTAAGTCCGAATACGCTGCGCGACGGAATAGGACGATATCGTTGTCCGTTTACTTAAAAATGAACAACTGTTTTACTTAGTAGTTCGTGAAATGAGACGTAGACTGGAGTGACGAGCGATGTTGAACGATATGAACGAGGTTACCCAGGAGTGAAAAAAGACTGTGTGAGGTGGTCAAGCGTTCTCGTTTTTATATGTTTCTCGCCGAGAGAAAACTTGAAGATCATTGGTTGATCGCGAGGTGGAAAGGGACCTTAGGAGCCCCGGTCGTACCCAGTGTCAGGTAGTAAGAAATCCCGGAAAAGGCGACCGAAGGGATGCGTGCTGGCGACCCTGTCATAAATTAAGGAAATGTTGCCGATGAAGTGTGCGTTATTCGAAATTGCAGAAATTACTCTATTGCCGGAAAGGAGACGGGTCGAAGGAATTGGAAATTTAAAAACTGCAGGCGAAGGCTCCACGAAATTGGAGGCCCAACGAACGTGACTTTTGTCAACTGCACGTTGAAGGACCGTCGATTTGCCACGCTGCACCGAAGGTTCCCCGTAAACAAACTGTTTTTTAGGGATTGAAGAAAGGTAGTCCGTCCCGGAGAAAGTCGGGCGGACACGGCTGGAAAATTCCGTTGCAAGACGGAACAATTTGTTTCGCATGGATTTGAAGCTAAACATTCTACATCGCATTGATTTGCAGCTAAATCATGTGTTTCACTTGGATTTGAAGCTAACTCGTAAGATTTGCCTACATTTGAAGCTATGTCACCTATATCCCAAGTGTTTGAAGTTCAATCATTTGCTTCGCAAGGATGTGAAGCTAATCCTTCTACATCGCATTGATTTCAAGCTAAATCATGTGTTTTACTTGGATTTGAAGCTAAACCTTCTGCATCGCATTGATTTGAAGCTAAATCATGTGTTTTGCATGGATTTGAAGCTAACTCGTTTGATTCGTCTGCATTTGAAGCTATATCACTTATATCCCAAGTGTTTGAAGCTAAATCATTTGTTTAGCATGGATTTGAAGATAAACCTTCTACATTGCATTGATTTGAAGCTAAATCATGTGTTTCGCTTGGATTTGAAGCTAACTCGTTTGTTTCGTCTGCATTTGAAGCTATATCACCTATATCGCTAGTATCTGAAGCTAAATCATTTGTTTCGCATGGATTTGAAGCTAAACCTTCTACATCGCATTGATTTGCTGCTAAGTCATGTGTTTCGCATGGATGTGAAGCTAACTCGTTTTGTTGCGCTTGCAGTTGAATCTAAATAACGTATATCACAAGTATTTGTAGCTAAACCACTTATTTCGCATGGATTTAATACTAATCCTTCTACTTCGAATTGATTTGAAGCTAAATCATGTGTTTCGCATGGAATTGAAGATAACTGGTTTGTTTCGTCTGCATTTGAAGCTATGTCACTTATATCGCAACTACCTGAAGCTAAATCATTGATTTCGCAAGGATTTGAAGCTAAACCTTCTAGATCGCATTGATTTGAAGCTAAATCATGTGATTCGCTTGTGTTTGAAGCTAACTGGTTTGCTTCGGCTGCATTTAAAGCTATATCACTTATATCTCAATTGTTTGAAGCTAAATCATTTGTTTCGCATGGATTTGAAGCTAAATCTTCTGCACAGGCATTGATTTGAAGCTGAATCATGTGTTTTGCATGGATTTGATGCTAACTGGTTAGTGTCGACGGCCTTTGAAGCTATATCACTTATATCGCAAGTATCTGAATCTAAATCATTTGTTTCGCATGGATTTGAAGCTAAGCCTTCTATTTCGTGTCGATTTGAAGTTAAATGATATGTATCGCATGGATTTTGAAGCTAACTCGTTTGATTCGTCAGCATTTGAAGCTATATCACTTATATCCCAATTGTTTGAAGCTAAATCACTTGTTTCGCATGGATTTGAATCTAAACCTTCAACTTCGCATTGATTTGAAGCTAAATCATGTGATTCGCTTGGATTTGATGCTAACTCGTTTGCTTCGGCTGCATTTGAAGCTATATCACTTATATCTCAATTGTTTGAAGGTAAATCATTTGTTTCGCATGGATTTGAAGCTAAACCTTCTGCATCGCATTGATTTGAAGCTAAATCATGTGTTTTGCATGGATTTGATACTAACTCGTTCGTTTCCCCTGCATTTGAAGCTATATCAATTATACCCCATGTGTTTGAAGCTAAATCATTTGTTTCGCGTGTATTTGAAGGCAAACCTTATACATCGCATTGATTTGAAGCTAAATCATGTGTTTCGCTTGGATATGAAGCGAAATCGTTTGTTTCGTCTGCATTTGAAGCTATATCATTTATATCGCAAGTATCTGAAGCTGAATCATTGGTTTCGCATGGATTTGAAGCTAAACCTTCCACATCCCATAGATTTGAAGCTAGCTCGATTTCTTCGTCTGCATTTGAAGCTATATCACTTATATCGCAAAGTATCTGAATCTAAATCATTTGTTTCGCATGGATTTAAAGCTACACCTTCTACATCGCATTGATTTGCAGCTAAATCATGTGTATCTCACGGATTTTGAAGCTAAATCGTTTGATTCGTCTGCATTTGAAGCTATATCACTTATATCGCAAGTTCCTGTTCTGAATCATGTGTTTCGCTTGGATTTGAATCTAAATCTTCTACATCGCATTGATTAGCAGATAAATCATGTGTTTCGCATGGATTTGAAGCTAATTCGTTTGTTGCACATGCAGTTGAATATAAATAACGTATATTACAAGTATTTGTAGCTAAACCTTTTGTTTCTCATGGATTTGGAGCTAATCCTTCTACTTCGAATTGATTTGCTGCTCAATCATGTGTTTCGCATGGATTTGTAGCTAACTCGTTTGATTCGTCTGCATTTGAAGCTATATCACTTATAGCCCATGTGATTGAAGCTAAATCATTTGTTTCGCATGGATTTGAAGTTAAACCATCTACATCGCAATGATTTGACGCTAAATCATGTGTTTTGCATGTATTTGATGCTAACACGTTTGTTTCCCCTGCAGTTGAAGCTATATCACTTATATCGCAAGTATCTGATGCTAAATCATTTCTTTCGCACGGATTTGATTCTAAATCATCTACATCGCATGGATTTGCAGCTAAATCATGTGTTTCGCATGGATTTGAATCTAACTCGTTAGTTTCGCCTGCATTTGAAGCTATATAACTTATATTTCAAGTATCTGAATCTAAATCATTTGTTTCGCATGAATTTAGAGCTAAGCCTTCTACTTCGTATAGATTAGAAGTTAAATGATATGTATCGCATGGATTTTGAAGCTAACTCGATTGATTCGTCTGCATTTGAAGCTATATCACTTATATCCCAATTGATTGAAGCTAAATCATTTGTTTTGCGTGGATTTGAAGCTAAACCTTCTACAACGCATTGATTTGAAGCTAGATCATGTGATTTGCTTGGATTTCAAGCTAACTCGTTTGTTTCGTCTGCATTTGAAGAAATATCACTTATATCTCAAGTGTTTGAAGCTAAATCATTTGTTTCGCATGGATTTGAAGCTAAGCCTTCTACTCCGTATTGATTTGAAGCTAAATGAATGTATCGCATGGATTTGAACTATCTCGTTTGATTCGTCTGCATTTGTAGCTATATCACTTATATCCCAAGAAATTGAAGCTAAATCATTTGTTTCGCATGGATTTGAAGCTAAATCATCTACATCGCATTGATTTGCAGCTAAATCATGTGTCTCGCATGGATTTGAAGCTAACTCGTTTGATTCGTCTGCATTTAAAGATATATCATTTATGTCCCAATTGTATGAAGCTAAATCATTTGTTTCGCATGGATTTGTAGCTAAGCCTTCTACATCGCATTGATTTGCTGCTAAATCATGTGTTTCGCATGGATTTGATGCTAAACCTTCTACATCGCATGGATTTGAAGCTGAACCTTCTACATCGCACTGATTTGATGCTAAATCACGTGTTTCGCTTGGATACGAAGCTAACCCGTTTGTTTCTCCTGCATTTGAAGCTATATCACTTATATCGCATGTATATGATGCTAAATCATTTATGTCGCATTGCTTTGAAGGTAAGCCTTCTACTTCGCATTGATTTGAAGCTAAATTGTGTGTTTCGGTTGAATTTGAACCTAATTCGTTTGTTTCGCATGCAGTTTAAGCTAAATCATGAATAAAACAAGTATTTGATTCCATACTATACGTTTCGCATGGATTTGAAACCTAGCCTTCTACTTCGCATTGATTTGCAGATAAATCATGTGTTTCGAATGGATTTGATGCTAATCCTTCTACTTCGTATTGAGTTGAAGCTAAACCATTTGTTTCGCATCGATCCTAAAATCAGGTTTCTACTTCGCATTGATTAGAAGCAAAATCATGAGTTTCGAATGGATTTGAAGCTAACTCGTTTGTTTAGAATGCAGTTGAAGCTAAATCATGTATATCACAAGTATTTGAAGCTAAGCCATTTGTTTCGCTTGGATTAGAAGATCAGCCTTCTCCTTCGCATTGATTTGAAGCTAAATCATTTGATTCACTTGGATTTGTGGCTAACTCATTTGTTTCGCATGCATTTGCCAAATCATGTATATCACAAATATTTGAAGCTAAACCATTTGATTCGCATGGATTTGAAACTAAGCCTTCTACTTCGCATTGATATGAACCTAAATCACGTTTTTCTCTTGGATTTGAAGCTAACTCGTTTGTTTCGCATGCAGTTGAAGCTACATCATGTATATCACAGGTATTTGAAGCTAAACCACTTGTTTCGCATGGATTCGAAGACATGCCTTCTACTTCGCATTGATATGAAGCTACATCTTGTTTCGCATGGATTTGAAGCTAATTCGTTTGTTTCGCATGCAGTTGAAGCTAAATCATGTATATCACAAGTATTTGAAGCTGAACCATTTGCTTCGCATGAATATTATGCTAAACCATGTGTTACGAATGAATTTGAAGCTAAATCATGTGTTTCGGATGGATTTGATGATAAAACTCGTTTGTGTCGCCAGCTTTTGAAGCTAAATCATATGTTTCGCATGGATATGAAGCCAATTCGTTTGTATCGCCTGCATTTGAAGCTAAATCATGTATATCACAAGTATTTGAAGCTAAGCCATTTGTTTCGCATGGATTCGAAAATAAGCCTTCTACTTTGCATTGATTTGATTCTAAATCATGTTTTTCGCTTGGATTTATAGCTAACTCGTTTGTTTCGCCTGGATTTGAAGCTAAATCGTGTATATCGCAAGTATTTGGTGCTAAACCATTTGTTTCGCATGGATTCGAAGATAAGCCTCCTACTTCGCATTGATTTGAAGCTAAATCATGTGTTTCGTCTGGATTTGAAGCTAAGCCTTCTACTTCGCTTTGATTTGAAGCTAAATCATGTGTTTCGTATGGATTTAGAGCTAACACATTTGTTTCGCACGCAGTTGAAGCCAAATCATGTATAACACAAATATTTGAAGTTAAACCATTTGATTCGCATGGATTTGAAGCTAACCCTCCTACTTCGCAATTGATTTGAAGCTAAATCATGTGTTTCGCATGGATTTGAAGCTAACTCGTTAGTATCGCCTGCTTTTCAGGCTAAATCATGTATATCACAAGTATTTGAAGCTAAGCCATTTGTTTCGCATGGATTCGAAGATAAGCATTCTACTTCGCATTGATTTGAAGCTAAATCATTTCATTCACTTGGATTTGTGGCTAACTCATTTGTTTCGCAAGCATTTGCCAAATCATGTATATCACAAATATTTGAAGCTAAACCATTTGATTCGCATGGATTTGAACTAAGCCTTCTACTTCGCATTGATATGAACCTAAATCACGTTTTTCTCTTGGATTTGAAGCTAACTCGTTTGTTTCGCATGCAGTTGAAGCTAAATCATGTATATCACAAGTATTTGAAGCTGAACCATTTGCTTCGCATGAATATTATGCTAAACCATGTGTTACGAATGAATTTGAAGCTAAATCATGTGTTTCGGATGGATTTGATGATAAAACTCGTTTGTGTCGCCAGCTTTTGAAGCTAAATCATATGTTTCGCATGGATATGAAGCCAATTCGTTTGTATCGCCTGCATTTGAAGCTAAATCATGTATATCACAAGTATTTGAAGCTAAGCCATTTGTTTCGCATGGATTCGAAAATAAGCCTTCTACTTTGCATTGATTTGATTCTAAATCATGTTTTTCGCTTGGATTTAAAGCTAACTCGTTTGTTTCGCCTGGATTTGAAGCTAAATCGTGTATATCGCAAGTATTTGGTGCTAAACCATTTGTTTCGCATGGATTCGAAGATAAGCCTCCTACTTCGCATTGATTTGAAGCTAAATCATGTGTTTCGTCTGGATTTGAAGCTAAGCCTTCTACTTCGCTTTGATTTGAAGCTAAATCATGTGTTTCGTATGGATTTAGAGCTAACACATTTGTTTCGCACGCAGTTGAAGCCAAATCATGTATAACACAAATATTTGAAGTTAAACCATTTGATTCGCATGGATTTGAAGCTAACCCTCCTACTTCGCAATTGATTTGAAGCTAAATCATGTGTTTCGCATGGATTTGAAGCTAACTCGTTAGTATCGCCTGCTTTTCAGGCTAAATCATGTATATCACAAGTATTTGAAGCTAAGCCATTTGTTTCGCATGGATTCGAAGATAAGCATTCTACTTCGCATTGATTTGAAGCTAAATCATTTCATTCACTTGGATTTGTGGCTAACTCATTTGTTTCGCAAGCATTTGCCAAATCATGTATATCACAAATATTTGAAGCTAAACCATTTGATTCGCATGGATTTGAACTAAGCCTTCTACTTCGCATTGATATGAACCTAAATCACGTTTTTCTCTTGGATTTGAAGCTAACTCGTTTGTTTCGCATGCAGTTGAAGCTACATCATGTATATCACAGGTATTTGAAGCTAAACCATTTGTTTCGCATGGATTCGAAGACATGCCTTCTACTTCGCATTGAAATGAAGCTACATCATGTTTCGCATGGATTTGAAGCTAATTCGTTTGTTTCGCATGCAGTTGTAGCAAAATCATGTATGTCACAAGTATTTGAAGCTGAACCATTTGCTTCGCATGAATATTATGCTAAACCATGTGTTTCGAATGAATTTGAAGCTAAATCATGTGTTTCGGATGGATTTGATGATAAAACTCGTTTGTGTCGCGAGCATTTGAAGCTAAATCATGTATATCACAAGTATTTGAAGCGAAACCATTTGTTTCGCATGGATTCGAAGATCAGCCTTCTACTTCGCATTGATTTGAAGCTAAATCATATGTTTCGCATGGATTTGAAGCCAATTCGTTTGTATCGCCTGCATTTGAGGCTAAATCATGTATATCACAAGTATTTGATTCTGACCAATTTGTTTCGCATGGATTCGAAGATAAGCGTTCTACTTCGCATTGATTTGAAGCTAAATCATTTGATTCACTTGGATTTGTGGCTAACTCGTTTGTTTCGCATGCATTTGCCAAATCATGTATGTCACAAATATTTGAAGCTAAACCATTTGATTCGCATGGATTTGAATCTAAGCCTTCTACTTCGCATTGATATGAATCTAAATCACGTTTATCTCTTGGATTTGAAGCTAACTCGTTTGTTTCGCATGCACTTGAAGCTAAATCATGTATATCACAAGTATTTGAAGCGAAACCATTTGTTTCGCATGGATTCGAAGATCAGCCTTCTACTTCGCATTGATTTGAAGCTAAATCATATGTTTCGCATGGATTTGAAGCTAATTCGTTTGTATCGCCTGCATTTGAGGCTAAATCATGTATATCACAAGTATTTGAAGCTAAGCCATTTGTTTCGCATGGATTCGAAAATAAGCCTTCTACTTTGCATTGATTTGATTCTAAATCATGTTTTTCGCTTGGATTTAAAGCTAACTCGTTTGTTTCGCCTGGATTTGAAGCTAAATCGTGTATATCGCAAGTATTTGGTGCTAAACAATTTGTTTCCCATGGATTCAAAGATAAGCCTCCTACTTCGCATTGATTTGAAGCTAAATCATGTGTTTCGTCTGGATTTGAAGCTAAGCCTTCTACTTCGCTTTGATTTGAAGCTAAATCATGTGTTTCGTATGGATTTAGAGCTAACACATTTGTTTCGCACGCAGTTGAAGCCAAATCATGTATAACACAAATATTTGAAGTTAAACAATTTGATTCGCATGGATTTGAAGCTAACCCTCCTACTTCGCATTGATTTGGAGCTAAATCATGTGTTTCGCATGGATTTGAAGCTAACTCGTTTGTCTCGCATGCTGTTGAATCTAAATCATGTATATCACAAGTATTTGATGCTGACCAATTTGTTGCGCATGGTTTCGAAGATCAGCCTTCTACTTCGCAATTGATTTGAAGCTAAATCATGTGTTTCGCATGGATTTGAAGCTAACTCGTTAGTATCGCCTGCTTTTGAGGCTAAATCATGTATATCACAAGTATTTGAAGCTAAGCCATTTGTTTCGCATGGATTCGAAGATAAGCATTCTACTCCGCATTGATTTGAAGTTAAATCATTTCATTCACTTGGATTTGTGGCTAACTCATTTGTTTCGCAAGCATTTGCCAAATCATGTATATCACAAATATTTGAAGCTAAACCATTTGATTCGCATGGATTTGAAACTAAGCCTTCTACTTCGCATTGATATGAACCTAAATCACGTTTTTCTCTTGGATTTGAAGCTAACTCGTTTGTTTCGCATGCAGTTGAAGCTACATCATGTATATCACAGGTATTTGAAGCTAAACCATTTGTTTCGCATGGATTCGAAGACATGCCTTCTACTTCGCATTGAAATGAAGCTACATCATGTTTCGCATGGATTTGAAGCTAATTCGTTTGTTTCGCATGCAGTTGAAGCTAAATCATGTATATCACAAGTATTTGAAGCTGAACCATTTGCTTCGCATGAATATTATGGTAAACCATGTGTTTCGAATGAATTTGAAGCTAAATCATGTGTTTCGGATGGATTTGATGATAAAACTCGTTTGTGTCGCCAGCATTTGAAGCTAAATCATGTATATCACAAGTATTTGAAGCGAAACCATTTGTTTCGCATGGATTCGAAGATCAGCCTTCTACTTCGCATTGATTTGAAGCTAAATCATATGTTTCGCATGGATTTGAAGCTAATTCGTTTGTATCGTCTGCATTTGAAGCTAAATCATGTATATCACAAGTATTTGAAGCTAAGCCATTTGTTTCGCATGGATTCGAAAATAAGCCTTCTACTTTGCATTGATTTGATTCTAAATCATGTTTCTCGCTTGGATTTAAAGCTAACTCGTTTGTTTCGCCTGGATTTGAAGCTAAATCGTGTATATCGCAAGTATTTGGTGCTAAACAATTTGTTTCGCATGGATTCGAAGATAAGCCTCCTACTTCGCATTGATTTGAAGCTAAATCATGTGTTTCGTCTGGATTTGAAGCTAAGCCTTCTACTTCGCTTTGATTTGAAGCTAAATCATGTGTTTCGTATGGATTTAGAGCTAACACATTTGTTTCGCACGCAGTTGAAGCCAAATCATGTATAACACAAATATTTGAAGTTAAACCATTTGATTCGCATGGATTTGAAGCTAACCCTCCTACTTCGCATTGATTTGGAGCTAAATCATGTGTTTCGCATGGATTTGAAGCTAACTCGTTTGTCTCGCATGCTGTTGAAGCTAAATCATGTATATCACAAGTATTTGATGCTGACCAATTTGTTTCGCATGGTTTCGAAGATCAGCCTTCTACTTCGCAATTGATTTGAAGCTAAATCATGTGTTTCGCATGGATCTGAAGCTAACTCGTTTGTATCGCCTGCTTTTCAGGCTAAATCATGTATATCACAAGTATTTGAAGCTAAGCCATTTGATTCGCATGGATTTGAAGCTAAGCCTTCTACTTCGCAATGATTTGAAGCTAAATCATGTGTTCCGCATGGATTTGAAGCTAACTCGTTTGTTTGGCATGCAGTTGAAGCTAAATCATGTTTAAAACAAGTATTTGAAGCTAAGCTATACGTTTCGCATGGATTTGAAACTAAGCCTTCTACTTCGCATTGATTTGAAGCTAAATCTTTTCTTTCGCTTGGATTTGAAGCTGAATCATGTGTTTCGCTTGAATTTGAAGATAGGACGTTTGTTACGCATGCAGTTGAAGCTAAATCATGTATATCACAATTATTTGAAGCTAAACCATTTGTTTCGTATGGATTTGAAGGTACTCCTTCTACTTTGAATTGATTTGAAGCTAAATCACGTGTTACGCTTGGATTTGAAGCTAAACCTTCTACATCGCATTGATTTGAAGCTAAATCATGTGTTTCGTCTGGATTTGAAGATAAGCCTTCGACTTCGCTTTGATTTGAATCTAAATCTTTTCTTTCGCTTGGATTTGAAGCTGAATCATGTGTTTCGCTTGAATTTGAAGATAGGACGTTTGTTTCGCACGCAGTTGAAGCCAAATCATGTACAACACAAATATTTGAAGTTAAACCATTTGATTCGCATGGATTTGAAGCTAACCCTTCTACTTCGCCTTGATTTGGAGCTAAATCATGTGTTTCGCATGGATTTGAAGCTAACTCGTTTGTCTCGCATGCTGTTGAAGCTAAATCATGTATATCACAAGTATTTGATTCTGACCAATTTGTTTCGCATGGATTCGAAGATAAGCGTTCTACTTCGCATTGATTTGAAGCTAAATCATTTGATTCACTTGGATTTGTGGCTAACTCGTTTGTTTCGCATGCATTTGCCAAATCATGTATGTCACAAATATTTGAAGCTAAACCATTTGATTCGCATGGATTTGAATCTAAGCCTTCTACTTCGCATTGATATGAATCTAAATCACGTTTATCTCTTGGATTTGAAGCTAACTCGTTTGTTTCGCATGCACTTGTAGCTAAATCATGTATATCACAAGTATTTGAAGCGAAACCATTTGTTTCGCATGGATTCGAAGATCAGCCTTCTACTTCGCATTGATTTGAAGCTAAATCATATGTTTCGCATGGATTTGAAGCTAATTCGTTTGTATCGCCTGCATTTGAAGCTAAATCATGTATATCACAAGTATTTGAAGCTAAGCCATTTGTTTCGCATGGATTCGAAAATAAGCCTTCTACTTTGCATTGATTTGATTCTAAATCATGTTTTTCGCTTGGATTTAAAGCTAACTCGTTTGTTTCGCCTGGATTTGAAGCTAAATCGTGTATATCGCAAGTATTTGGTGCTAAACAATTTGTTTCCCATGGATTCGAAGATAAGCCTCCTACTTCGCATTGATTTGAAGCTAAATCATGTGTTTCGTCTGGATTTGAAGCTAAGCCTTCTACTTCGCTTTGATTTGAAGCTAAATCATGTGTTTCGTATGGATTTAGAGCTAACACATTTGTTTCGCACGCAGTTGAAGCCAAATCATGTATAACACAAATATTTGAAGTTAAACCATTTGATTCGCATGGATTTGAAGCTAACCCTCCTACTTCGCATTGATTTGGAGCTAAATCATGTGTTTCGCATGGATTTGAAGCTAACTCGTTTGTCTCGCATGCTGTTGAAGCTAAATCATGTATATCACAAGTATTTGATGCTGACCAATTTGTTTCGCATGGTTTCGAAGATCAGCCTTCTACTTCGCAATTGATTTGAAGCTAAATCATGTGTTTCGCATGGATTTGAAGCTAACTCGTTTGTATCGCCTGCTTTTCAGGCTAAATCATGTATATCACAAGTATTTGAAGCTAAGCCATTTGATTCGCATGGATTTGAAGCTAAGCCTTCTACTTCGCAATGATTTGAAGCTAAATCATGTGTTCCGCATGGATTTGAAGCTAACTCGTTTGTTTGGCATGCAGTTGAAGCTAAATCATGTTTAAAACAAGTATTTGAAGCTAAGCTATTCGTTTCGCATGGATTTGAAGCTAAGCCTTCTACTTCGCAATGATTTGAAGCTAAATCATGTGTTCCGCATGGATTTGAAGCTAACTCGTTTGTTTGGCATGCAGTTGAAGCTAAATCATGTTTAAAACAAGTATTTGAAGCTAAGCTATTCGTTTCGCATGGTTTCGAAGATCAGCCTTCTACTTCGCAATTGATTTGAAGCTAAGTCATATGTTTCGCATGGATTCGAAGATAAGCATTCTAGTTCGCATTGATTTGAAGCTAAATCATTTCATTCACTTGGATTTGTGGCTAACTCATTTGTTTCGCAAGCATTTGCCAAATCATGTATATCACAAATATTTGAAGCTAAACCATTTGATTCGCATGGATTTGAACTAAGCCTTCTACTTCGCATTGATATGAACCTAAATCATGTTTTTCTCTTGGATTTGAAGCTAACTCGTTTGTTTCGCATGCAGTTGAAGCTACATCATGTATATCACAGGTATTTGAAGCTAAACCATTTGTTTCGCATGGATTCGAAGACATGCCTTCTACTTCGCATTGAAATGAAGCTACATCATGTTTCGCATGGATTTGAAGCTAATTCGTTTGTTTCGCATGCAGTTGTAGCAAAATCATGTATGTCACAAGTATTTGAAGCTGAACCATTTGCTTCGCATGAATATTATGCTAAACCATGTGTTTCGAATGAATTTCAAGCTAAATCATGTGTTTCGTATGGATTTAGAGCTAACACATTTGTTTCGCACGCAGTTGAAGCCAAATCATGTATAACACAAATATTTGAAGTTAAACCATTTGATTCGCATGGATTTGAAGCTAACCCTCCTACTTCGCATTGATTTGGAGCTAAATCATGTGTTTCGCATGGATTTGAAGCTAACTCGTTTGTCTCGCATGCTGTTGAAGCTAAATCATGTATATCACAAGTATTTGATGCTGACCAATTTGTTTCGCATGGTTTCGAAGATCAGCCTTCTACTTCGCAATTGATTTGAAGCTAAATCATGTGTTTCGCATGGATTTGAAGCTAACTCGTTTGTATCGCCTGCTTTTCAGGCTAAATCATGTATATCACAAGTATTTGAAGCTAAGCCATTTGATTCGCATGAATTTGAAGCTAAGCCTTCTACTTCGCATTGATTTGAAGCTAAATCTTTTCTTTCGCTTGGATTTGAAGCTGAATCATGTGTTTCGCTTGAATTTGAAGATAGGACGTTTGTTACGCATGCAGTTGAAGCTAAATCATGTATATCACAATTATTTGAAGCTAAACCATTTGTTTCGTATGGATTTGAAGGTACTCCTTCTACTTTGAATTGATTTGAAGCTAAATCACGTGTTACGCTTGGATTTGAAGCTAAACCTTCTACATCGCATTGATTTGAAGCTAAATCATGTGTTTCGTCTGGATTTGAAGCTAAGCCTTCTACTTCGCTTTGATTTGAATCTAAATCTTTTCTTTCGCTTGGATTTGAAGCTGAATCATGTGTTTCGCTTGAATTTGAAGATAGGACGTTTGTTTCGCACGCAGTTGAAGCCAAATCATGTACAACACAAATATTTGAAGTTAAACCATTTGATTCGCATGGATTTGAAGCTAACCCTTCTACTTCGCCTTGATTTGGAGCTAAATCATGTGTTTCGCATGGATTTGAAGCTAACTCGTTTGTCTCGCATGCTGTTGAAGCTAAATCATGTATATCACAAGTATTTGATTCTGACCAATTTGTTTCGCATGGATTCGAAGATAAGCGTTCTACTTCGCATTGATTTGAAGCTAAATCATTTGATTCACTTGGATTTGTGGCTAACTCGTTTGTTTCGCATGCATTTGCCAAATCATGTATGTCACAAATATTTGAAGCTAAACCATTTGATTCGCATGGATTTGAATCTAAGCCTTCTACTTCGCATTGATATGAATCTAAATCACGTTTATCTCTTGGATTTGAAGCTAACTCGTTTGTTTCGCATGCACTTGAAGCTAAATCATGTATATCACAAGTATTTGAAGCGAAACCATTTGTTTCGCATGGATTCGAAGATCAGCCTTCTACTTCGCATTGATTTGAAGCTAAATCATATGTTTCGCATGGATTTGAAGCTAATTCGTTTGTATCGCCTGCATTTGAGGCTAAATCATGTATATCACAAGTATTTGAAGCTAAGCCATTTGTTTCGCATGGATTCGAAAATAAGCCTTCTACTTTGCATTGATTTGATTCTAAATCATGTTTTTCGCTTGGATTTAAAGCTAACTCGTTTGTTTCGCCTGGATTTGAAGCTAAATCGTGTATATCGCAAGTATTTGGTGCTAAACAATTTGTTTCCCATGGATTCAAAGATAAGCCTCCTACTTCGCATTGATTTGAAGCTAAATCATGTGTTTCGTCTGGATTTGAAGCTAAGCCTTCTACTTCGCTTTGATTTGAAGCTAAATCATGTGTTTCGTATGGATTTAGAGCTAACACATTTGTTTCGCACGCAGTTGAAGCCAAATCATGTATAACACAAATATTTGAAGTTAAACAATTTGATTCGCATGGATTTGAAGCTAACCCTCCTACTTCGCATTGATTTGGAGCTAAATCATGTGTTTCGCATGGATTTGAAGCTAACTCGTTTGTCTCGCATGCTGTTGAATCTAAATCATGTATATCACAAGTATTTGATGCTGACCAATTTGTTGCGCATGGTTTCGAAGATCAGCCTTCTACTTCGCAATTGATTTGAAGCTAAATCATGTGTTTCGCATGGATTTGAAGCTAACTCGTTAGTATCGCCTGCTTTTGAGGCTAAATCATGTATATCACAAGTATTTGAAGCTAAGCCATTTGTTTCGCATGGATTCGAAGATAAGCATTCTACTCCGCATTGATTTGAAGTTAAATCATTTCATTCACTTGGATTTGTGGCTAACTCATTTGTTTCGCAAGCATTTGCCAAATCATGTATATCACAAATATTTGAAGCTAAACCATTTGATTCGCATGGATTTGAAACTAAGCCTTCTACTTCGCATTGATATGAACCTAAATCACGTTTTTCTCTTGGATTTGAAGCTAACTCGTTTGTTTCGCATGCAGTTGAAGCTACATCATGTATATCACAGGTATTTGAAGCTAAACCATTTGTTTCGCATGGATTCGAAGACATGCCTTCTACTTCGCATTGAAATGAAGCTACATCATGTTTCGCATGGATTTGAAGCTAATTCGTTTGTTTCGCATGCAGTTGAAGCTAAATCATGTATATCACAAGTATTTGAAGCTGAACCATTTGCTTCGCATGAATATTATGCTAAACCATGTGTTTCGAATGAATTTGAAGCTAAATCATGTGTTTCGGATGGATTTGATGATAAAACTCGTTTGTGTCGCCAGCATTTGAAGCTAAATCATGTATATCACAAGTATTTGAAGCGAAACCATTTGTTTCGCATGGATTCGAAGATCAGCCTTCTACTTCGCATTGATTTGAAGCTAAATCATATGTTTCGCATGGATTTGAAGCTAATTCGTTTGTATCGCCTGCATTTGAAGCTAAATCATGTATATCACAAGTATTTCAAGCTAAGCCATTTGTTTCGCATGGATTCGAAAATAAGCCTTCTACTTTGCATTGATTTGATTCTAAATCATGTTTTTCGCTTGGATTTAAAGCTAACTCGTTTGTTTCGCCTGGATTTGAAGCTAAATTGTTTATACCGCAAGTATTTGGTGCTAAACAATTTGTTTCGCATGGATTCGAAGATAAGCCTCCTACTTCGCATTGATTTGAAGCTAAATCATGTGTTTCGTCTGGATTTGAAGCTAAGCCTTCTACTTCGCTTTGATTTGAAGCTAAATCATGTGTCTCGTATGGATTTAGAGCTAACACATTTGTTTCGCACGCAGTTGAAGCCAAATCATGTATAACACAAATATTTGAAGTTAAACCATTTGATTCGCATGGATTTGAAGCTAACCCTCCTACTTCGCATTGATTTGGAGCTAAATCATGTTTTTCGCATGGATTTGAAGCTAACTCGTTTGTCTCGCATGCTGTTGAAGCTAAATCATGTATATCACAAGTATTTGATGCTGACCAATTTGTTTCGCATGGTTTCGAAGATCAGCCTTCTACTTCGCAATTGATTTGAAGCTAAATCATGTGTTTCGCATGGATTTGAAGCTAACTCGTTTGTGTCGCCTGCTTTTCAGGCTAAATCATGTATATCACAAGTATTTGAAGCTAAGCCATTTGATTCGCATGGATTTGTAGCTAAGCCTTCTACTTCGCAATGATTTGAAGCTAAATCATGTGTTCCCCATGGATTTGAAGCTAACTCGTTTGTTTGGCATGCAGTTGAAGCTAAATCATGTTTAAAACAAGTATTTGTAGCTAAACCATTTGTTTCTCATGAATTTGAATCTAAGCCTTCTACTTCGAATTGATTTGAAGCTAAATCATATGTTTCGTATGGATTTGAAGCTAAACCTTCTACATCGCATTGACTTGAAGCTAAATCATGTGTCTCGAATGGAATTGATGCTACCTCGTTTGTTCTAACTGCTTTTGAAGCTATATCACTTATATCGCAAGTATATGAAGCTAAATCATGTGTATCGCATGGATTTGAAGCTAACTCGTTTGTTTCGCATGCAGTTGTAGCTAAATAATGTATATCACAAGTATTTGTAGCTAAACCATATGTTTTGCATGGATTTGAAGCTAAGCCTTCTACTTCGCATTCATTTGAAGCTAAATCATTTGTTTCGCATGTATTTGAATCTAAGTCTTGTCCTTCGAATTGATTTGAAGCTAAATCATGTGTTTCGTATGGATTTGAAGCAAAACCTTCTACATCGCATTGATTTTAAGCTAAATCATGTATCTCGCATGGAATTGAAGCTACCTCGTTTGTTCCTACAGCTTTTGAAGCTATATCACTTATATCGCAAGTATTTGAAGCTATATCATATGTGTCGCATGGATTTGAAGCTGAACCTACTACATCGCATTGATTTGAAGCTAAATCTTGTGTATCGCATGGATTTGAAGCTAAGCCTTCTGCATCGCATTATTTGAAGCTAAATCATGTGTATCGCATGGATTTGAAGTTAACTCGTTCGTTTCGCATGCAGTTGTAGCTAAATAATGTATATCACAAGTATTTGTAGCTAAACCATTTGTTTTGCATGGATTTAAAGCTTAGCCTTCTACTTCGCATTGATTTGAAGCTAAATCATTTGTTTCGCATGGAATTGAAGCTACCTCGTTTGTTCCTCCAGCTTTTGAAGCTGTATCACTTATATCGCAAGTATTTGAAGCTAAATCATTTGTTTCGCATGGAATTGAAGCTACCTCGTTTGTTCCTCCTGCTTTTGTAGCTGTATCACTTATATCGCAAGTATTTGAAGCTAAATCATATGTGTCGTATGGATTTGAAGTAGATCCTTCTACATCGCATTGTTTTGAAGCTAAATCTAGTGTATCGCATGGATTTGAAGCTAAACCTTCTACATCGCATTGATTTGAAGATAAATCGTGTGATTCGCATGGATTTGAAGCTAACTCGGTAGTTTCGCATGCAGTTGTAGCTAAATAATGAATATCACAAGTATTTGTATCTAAACCATTTGTTTCGCATCGATTTAAGCTACTCGTTCTACTTCGCATTGATTTGTAGCTAAACCATTTGTTTCCCATGAATTTGAAGCTAAGCCTTCTACTTCGCATTGATTTGAAGCTAAATCATTCGTCTCGCATGGAATTGAAGCTACCACGTTTGTTCCTACAGCTTTTGAAGCTATATCACTTATATCACAAGTATTTGAAGCTAAATCATGTGCATCGCATGGATTTGAAGCTAACTCGTTTGATTCGCATGCAGTTGTAGCTAAATAATGTTTATCACAAGTATTTGTAGCTAAACCATTTGTTTTGCATGGATTTGAAGCAAAACCTTCTTCATCGCATTGATTTGCATCTAAATCATGTGTTTCGCATGGATTTGAAGCTAAACCTTCTACATCGCATTGATTTGAAGCTAAATCTAGTGTATCGCCCGGATTTGAATCTAAACCTTATACATCGCATTGATTTGCAGCTATATCATTTGTTTCGCATGGATTTGAAGCTAAACCTTCTCCATCGCATTGATTTGCAGCTAAATCATGTGTTTCGCATGGATTTGAAGCTAACTCGTTCGTTGCGCATGCAGTTAAATCTAAATAACGTATATCTCAAGTATTTGAAGCTAAACCATTTGATTCGCACGGATTTGAACCTAAGCCTTCTACTTCGCATTAATTGGAAGTTAAATCACGTATTTTGCATGGATTTGAAGCTAAACCTTCTACATCGCATTGATTTGAAGCTTAATCATGTATTTCGCATGGATTTGATGCTAACTCGTTTGTTTCGCATGCAGTTATAGCTATATAATGGATATCACAAGAATTTGTAGCTAAACCATTTGATCCGCATGAATTTGAAGCTAAGCCTTCTACTTCGCATTGATGTGAAGCTAAATCATTTGTTTCGCATGGAATTGAAGCTACTTCGTTTGTTCCTCCAGCTTTTGAAGCAGTATCACTTATATCGCAAGTATTTGAAGCTAAATTATATGTGTCGTATGGATTTGCACCAGAACCTTCTACATCGCATTGATTTGAAGCTAAATCTAGTGTATCGCATGGATTTGAAGCTAAACCTTCTACATAGCATTGATTTGCAGCTAAACCATTTGTTTCGCATGGATTTGAATCTAAGCCTGGTCCTTCGAATTTATTTGAAGCTAAATCATGTGTGTCGTATGGATTTGAAGCTAAACCTTCTACATCGCATTGATTTGAAGCTAAACCTTCTACATTCTATTGATTTGAAGCTAAACCTTCTACCTGTTATTGTTTTGAAGCTGAACCTTCTATATCGCATTGATTTGCAGCTAAAACATGTGTTTCGCATGGTTTTGAAGCTAACTCGTTCGTTGCGCATGCAGTTAAATCCAAATAACGTATATCACAAGTATTTGAAGCTAAACCATTTGATTCGCATGGATTTGAAGTTAAGCCTTCTACTTCGCATTAATTGGAAGTTAAATCACGTGTTTTGCATGGTTTTGAAGCTAAACCTTCTACATCGCATTGATTTGAAGCTAAATCATGTGTTTCGCATGCAGTTGAAGCTAAATCATGTCTTTCACAAGTATTTGAAGATGAACCATTTGAATCGCATTGATTTGAACCCGAGCCTTCTACTTCGCACTGATTTGCAGCTAAATAATGTGTTTCGCATGGATTTGAAGCTAAATCTTCTACATCGCATTGATTTGAAGCTAAATCATGTGACTCGCATGGAATTGAAGCTACCTCGTTTGTTCCTACAGCTTTTGAAGCTATATCACTTATATCGCAAGTATTTGAAGCTAAATCATGTGTATCGCATGGATTTGAAGCTAACTTGTTTGTTTCGCATGCAGTTGTAGCTAAATAATGTATATCACAAGTATTTTTGGCTAAACCATTTGTTTTGCATGGATTTGAAGCTAAGTCTTCTACTTCGCATTCATTTGAAGCTAAATCATTTTTTTCGCATGGATTTGAATCTAAGCCTTGTCCTTCGAATTGATTTGAAGCTAAATCATGTGTTTCGTATGGAATTGAAGCTACCTCGTTTGTTCCTCCAGCCATTGAGGCTATATCACTTATATCGCAAGTATTTGAAGCTAAATCATATGTGTCGTATGGATTTGAAGCAGAACCTTCTACATCGCATTGATTTGAAGCTAAATCTAGTGTATCGCATGGATTTGAAGCTAAACCTTCTACATCGCATTGATTTGCAGCTAAATCATGTGTCTCGCATGGATTTGAAGCTAAGTCGTTCGTTTCGCCTCCATTGGAAACTATGTCACTTATATCGCAAGTATTTGAAGCTAAGTCATATGTGTCGTATGGATTTGAAGCAGAACCTTCTACGTCGCATTGATTTGAAGCTAAATCTAGTGTATCGCATGGATTTGAAGCTAAACCTTCTACGTCGCATTGATTTGCAGCGAAATCATTTGTTTCGCATGGATTCGAAGCTAACTCGTTCGCTTCGCCTCCATTTGAAACTATATCACTTATATCGCAAGCATTTGAAGCTAAATCATATGTGCCGCATGGATTTGAAGCTGAACATACTACATCGCAATGATTTGAAGCTAAATCTTGTGTATCGCATGGATTTGAAACTAAACCTTCTACATCACATTGATTTGCTGCTAAAACATGAGTTTCGAATGGATTTGAAGCTAACTCGTTCGTTTCGCCTGCAGTTGAATCTACATCACTTATATCGCAAGTATTTGAAGCTAAATCATGTGTATCGCGTGGATTTTGAAGCTAACTCATTTGATTAGTCTGCATTTGAAGCTATATCACTTATACCCCAAGTGTTTGGAGCTAAATCATATGAATCGCTTGGATTTGAAGCTAAATCATATGATTCGCGTGGATTTGAAGCTAAACCTTCTACATAGCATTGATTTGAAGCTAAGTCATGTGTCTCGCATGGATTTGAAGCTAACTCGTTCGTTTCGCCTGCAGTTGAATCTACATTACTTATATCGCTAGTATTTGAAGCTAAATCATGTGTATCGCGTGGATTTTGATGCTAACTCGTTTGATTAGTCTTCATTTGAAGCTATATCACTTACACCCCAAGTGTTTGCAGCTATATCATTTGTTTCGCATGGATTTGAAGCTAAACCTTCTTCATCGCATTGATTTGCAGCTAAATCATGTGTTTCGCATGGATTTGAAGCTAACTCGTTCGTTGCGCATGCAGTTAAATCTAAATAACGTATATCACAAGTATTTGCAGCTAAACCATTTGATTCGCACGGATTTGAACCTAAGCCTTCTACTTCGCATTAATTGGAAGTTAAATCACGTATTTTGCATGGATTTGAAGCTAAACCTTCTACATCGCATTGATTTGAAGCTTAATCATGTATTTCGCATGGATTTGATGCTAACTCGTTTGTTTCGCATGCAGTTATAGCTATATAATGGATATCACAAGAATTTGTAGCTAAACCATTTGTTTCGCATGAATTTGAAGCTAAGCCTTCTACTTCGCATTGATTTGAAGCTAAATCATTTGTTTCGCATGGAATTGAATCTAAGCCTGGTCCTTCGAATTGATTTGAAGCTAAATCATGTGTTTCGTATGGATTTGAAGCTAAACCTTCTACATCGCATTGATTTGAAGCTAAACCTTCTACATTCTATTGATTTGAAGCTAAACCTTCTACCTGTTATTGTTTTGAAGCTGAACCTTCTATATCGCATTGATTTGCAGCTAAAACATGTGTTTCGCATGGTTTTGAAGCTAACTCGTTCGTTGCGCATGCAGTTAAATCCAAATAACGTATATCACAAGTATTTGAAGCTAAACCATTTGATTCGCATGGATTTGAAGTTAAGCCTTCTACTTCGCATTAATTGGAAGTTAAATCACGTGTTTTGCATGGTTTTGAAGCTAAACCTTCTACATCGCATTGATTTGAAGCTAAATCATGTGTTTCGCATGCAGTTGAAGCTAAATCATGTCTTTCACAAGTATTTGAAGATGAACCATTTGAATCGCATTGATTTGAACCCGAGCCTTCTACTTCGCACTGATTTGCAGCTAAATAATGTGTTTCGCATGGATTTGAAGCTAAATCTTCTACATCGCATTGATCTGAAGCTAAATCATGTGACTCGCATGGAATTGAAGCTACCTCGTTTGTTCCTACAGCTTTTGAAGCTATATCACTTATATCGCAAGTATTTGAAGCATAATCATGTGTTTCGCATGGATTTGAAGCTAATTCGCATGTTGCGCATGCAGTTCAATCTAAATAACGTATATCACAAGTATTTGTAGCTAAACCATTTGTTTTGCATGGATTTGAAGCTAAGCCTCCTACTTCGCATTCATTTGAAGCTAAATCATTTGTTTCGCATGGATTTGAATCTAAGCCTTGTCCTTCGAATTGATTTGAAGCTAAATCATGTGTTTCGTATGGATTTGAAGCTAAACCTTTTACATGGCATTGATTTTAAGCTAAATCATGTGTCTCGCATGGAATTGAAGCTACCTCGTTTGTTCCTACAGCTTTTGAAGCTATATCACTTATATCGCAAGTATTTGAAGCTAAATCATATGTGTCGCATGGATTTGAAGCTGAACCTACTACATCGCATTGATTTGAAGCTAAATCTTGTGTATCGCATGGATTTGAATCTAAGCCTTCTACATCGCATTGATTTGAAGCTAAATCATGTGTATCCCATGGATTTGAAGCTAACTCGTTCGTTTCGCATGCAGTTGTAGCTAAATAATGTATATCACAAGTATTTGTAGCTAAACCATTTGTTTTGCATGGATTTAAAGCTTAGCCTTCTACTTCGCATTGATTTGAAGCTAGATCATTTGTTTCGCATGGATTTGAATCTAAGCCTTGTCCTTCGAATTGATTTGAAGCTAAATCATGTGTTTCGTATGGATTTGAAGCTAAACCTTTTACATGGCATTGATTTTAAGCTAAATCATGTGTCTCGCATGGAATTGAAGATACCTCGCTTGTTCCTCCAGCTTTTCATGCTATATCACATATATCGCAAGTATTTGAAGCTAAATCATATGTGTCGTATGGATTTGAAGCAGAACGTTCTACATCGCATTGATTTGAAGCTAAATCTAGTGTATCGCATGGATTTGAAGCTAAACCTTCTACATCGCATTGATTTGCAGCTAAATCATTTGTTTCGCATGGATTTGAATCTAAGCCTTGTCCTTCGAATTGATTTGAAGCTAAATCATGTGTTTCGTATGGATTTGAAGCTAAACCTTTTAGATGGCATTGATTTTAAGCTAAATCATGTGTTTCGCATGGAATTGAAGCTACCTCGTTTGTTCCTACAGCTTTTGAAGCTATATCACTTATATCGCAAGTATTTGAAGCTAAATCGTATGTGTCGCATGGATTTGAAGCTGAACCTACTACATCGCATTGATTTGAAGCAAAATCTTGTGTATCGCATGGATTTGAATCTAAGCCTTCTACATCGCATTGATTTGAAGCTAAATCATGTGTATCGCATGGATTTGTAGCTAACTCGTTCGTTTCGCATGCAGTTGTAGCTAAATAATGTATATCACAAGTATTTGTAGCTAAACCATTTGTTTCACATGGATTTGAAGCTAACTCGTTTTTTTCGAATGCATTTGCAGCTATATCACTTATATCGCAAGTATCTGAATCTAAATCATTTGTATCGCATGGATTTGAAGCTAAGCCTTCTACATCGTATCGATTTGAAGTTAAATGATATCTATCGCATGGATTTTGAAGCTAACTCGTTTGATTCGTCAGCATTTGAAGCTATATCACTTATATCCCAATTGTTTGAAACTAAATCATTCGTTTCCTATGAATTTGTAGCTAAATCTTATACATCGCATTGATTTGAAGCTAAATCATGTGTTTCGCTTGGATATGAAGCTAACTCGTTTGTTTCGTCTGCATTTGAAGCTATGTCACTTATATTGCAAGTAGCTGAAGCTAAATCATTTGTGTCGCATGGATTTGAAGCTAAACCTTCTACTTCGCATTGATTTAAAGCTAAGTCATGTGTATCGCTTGGATTTTAATGCTAACTCGTTTGATTAGTCTGCATTTGATGCTATATCAATTATATCGCAACTATCTGATGCTGAATCATTCGTTTCGCATGGATTTGAAGCTAAACCTTCTACATCACGTTGATTTGAATTTAAATCATGTGATACGCTTGGATTTGAAGCTAACTCGTTTGTTTCGTCTGCGTTTGCAGCTATGTCACTTATATCGCAATTATATGAAGCTAAATCATTGGTTTCGCATGGATTTGAAGCTACACCGTCTACATCGCACTGATTTGCAGCTAAATCATTTGTTTCGAATGGATTTGAGGCTAACTCGTTTGTTTCGTCTGCATTTGAAGCTATATCACTTATATCGCCATTATCTGAATCTCGATCTTTTGTATCGCATTGATTTGAAGCTAAACCTTCTAAATCGCATTGATTTGAATCCAAATCATGTGATTCGCATGAATTTGAAGCTAACTCGTTTGTTTCGTCTGCGTTTGAAGCTATATCACTCATAGCCCAAGTGTTTGAAGCTAATTCATTTGTGTCGCATGGATTTGAAGCTAATGCTTCTACATCGCATTGATTTCAAGCTAAATCATGTGTTTCGCTTGGATTTGAAGCTAAACCTGCAGCATCGCATTGATTTGAATCTAAATCATGTGTTTTGCATGGATTTGATGCTAACTCGTTTGTTTCCCCTGCATTTGAAGCTATATCACTTATATCGCAAGTATCTGTATCTAAATCATTTGTTTCATATGTATTTGAAGCTAAACCTTCTAAATCGCATGTATTTGAAGCTAAATCGTGTGATTCTCTTGGATTTGTAGCTAACTCGTTTGTTTCGTCTGCATTTGAAGCTATATAACTTATATCGGATGTATCTGAAGCAAAATCATTGGTTTCGCATGGCTTCGAAGCTAAACCTTCTACAACGCATAGATTTGAAGCTACCTCGTTTGCTTTGTCTGCATTTGAAGCTATATCACTTATATCGCAAGTATTTGAAGAAAAATCATGTGTCTTGGATGGACTTGAATCTAACTCGTTTGTAGCGTCTGCATTTGAAGCTATATCACTTATATCGCAAGTATCTGAAGCTAAATCATTTGTTTCGCATGGATTTGAAGCTAAATCTTCTACATCGCATTGATTTGCAGCTAAATCCTGTGTTTCGCATGGATTTGAAGCTAACTCGTTCGTTTCGCCCGCATTTGATGCTATAACACTCATATCCCAAGTGTTTGAAGCTAAATCATTTGTGTCGCATGGTTTTGGAGCTAAACCTTCTACATAGCATTGAGTTGAAGCTTAATCATGTGTTTTGCATGGATTTGAAGCTAACTCGTTTGTTTCCCCTGCACTTGAAGCTATATCACTTATATCCCAAGTATCTGAACCTAAATCATTTGTTTCGCATGGATTTGAAGCTAAGCCTTCTACTTCGAATTGATTTGAAGCTAAATCATGTGTTCCGCTTGGATTTGTAGCTAACTCGTCTGTTTCGCATGCAGCTGAAGCTATATCACCTATATCCCAAGTGTTTGAAGCTCAATGTTTTATTTCGCATGGATTTGAAGCTAACTCGTTTGTTTCGTCTGCATTTGATGCAATATCACTCATATCGCAAGTATCTGAACCTAAATGATTTCTTTCGCATGGATTTGAAGCTAAGCCTTCTAAATCGCATTGATTTGAAGCTAAATTATTTTGTTCCGTATGGATTTGAAGCTAAGCCTTGTACTTCGCATTGATTTGAAGCTAGATCATGTGTTTCACTTGGATATGAAGCTAACTCTTTTGTTTCGTCTGCATTTGAAGCTATATCACTTATATCTCAAGTGTTTGAAGCTAAATCATTTGTTTCGCATGGATTTGAAGCTAAACCTTCTACATCGTATTGATTTGAAGCTAAATCATGTGATTTGCTTGGATTTGAAGCTAACTCGTTTGTTTCGTCTGCATTTGAAGCTATATCACTCATTCCCCAAGTGTATGAAGCTAAATCATTCGTTTCGCATGGATTTGAAGCTAAATATTATACATAGCATGGATTTGCAGCTAAATCATGTGTTTCGCATGGATTTGAAGCTAACTCGTTAGTTTCGCCTTCATTTGAAACTATATAATTTATATCTCAAGTATCTGAATCTAAATCATTAGCTTCGCATGGATTTGAAGCTAATTCGCTTGTTGCGCATGCAGTTCAATCTAAATAACGTATATCACAAGTATTTGTAGCTAAACCATTTGATTCGCGTGGATTTGATGCTAATCCTTCTACATTGAATTGATTTGAAGCTAAATCATGTGTTTCGCATGGAATTGAAGATAACTGGTTTGTTTCGTCTGCATTTGAAGCTATATCACTTATATCGCTAGTATCTGAAGCCAAATCATTTGTTTCGCATTGATTTGATGCTAAACCTTCTAAATCGCATTGATTTGAATCTAAATCATGTGATTCGCTTGGAGTCGAAGCTAACACTTTTGTTTCGTCTGCGTTTGAAGCTATGTCACTTATATCGCAAGTATATGAAGCAAAATCATTGGTTTCGCATGGATTTGAATCTAAGCCTTGTCCTTCGAATTGATTTGAAGCTAAATCATGTGTTTCGCATGCAGTTGTAGCTAAATAATATATATCACAAGTATTTGTAGCTAAACCATTTGTTTTGCATGGATTTGAAGCTAAGCCTTCTACTTCGCATTCATTTGAAGCTAAATCATTTGTTTCGCATGGATTTGAATCTAAGCCTTGTCCTTCGAATTGATTTGAAGCTAAATCATGTTTTTCGTATGGATTTGAAGCTAAACCTTTTACATGGCATTGATTTTAAGCTAAATCATGTGTCTCGCATGGAATTGAAGCTACCTCGCTTGTTCCTCCAGCTTTTCATGCTATATCACATATATCGCAAGTATTTGAAGCTAAATCATATGTGTCGTATGGATTTGAAGCAGAACCTTCTACATCGCATTGATTTGAAGCTAAATCTAGTGTATCGCATGGATTTGAAGCTAAACCTTCTACATCGCATTGATTTGCAGCTAAATCATTTGTTTCGCATGGATTTGAATCTAAGCCTGGTCCTTCGAATTGATTTGAAGCTAAATCATGTGTTTCGTATGGATTTGAAGCTAAACCTCCTACATCGCATTGATTTGAAGTTAAACCTTCTATATTCTATTGATTTGAAGCTAAACCTTCTACCTCTTATTGATTTGAAGCTAAACCTTCTACATCGCATTGATTTGAAGATAAATCGAGTGTTTCGCATGGATTTGAAGCTAACTCGTTAGTTTCGCATGCAGTTGTAGCTAAATGATGTATATCACAAGTATTTGTAGCTAAATCATTTTTTTCGCATGGATTTGAAGCAACGCCTTCTACTTCGCATTGATTTGAAGCTAAATCATTTGTTTCGCATGGAATTGAAGCTACCTCGTTTGTTTCTCCTGCTTTTGAAGCTATATCATTTATATCGCATGGATTTGAAGCTGAACCAACTACATCGCATTGATTTGAAGCTAAATCTTGTGTATCACATGGATTTGAAGCTAACTCGTTTGTTTCGCATGCAGTTGTAGCTAAATAATGTATATCACAAGTATTTGTAGCTAAACCATTTGTTTTGCATGGATTTGAAGCTAAGCCTTCTACTTCGCATTCATTTGAAGCTAAATCATTTGTTTCGCATGGATTTGAATCTAAGCCTTGTCCTTCGAATTGATTTGAAGCTAAATCATGTGTTTCGTATGGATTTGAAGCTAAACCTTTTAGATGGCATTGATTTTAAGCTAAATCATGTGTTTCGCATGGAATTGAAGCTACCTCGTTTGTTCCTACAGCTTTTGAAGCTATATCACTTATATCGCAAGTATTTGAAGCTAAATCGTATGTGTCGCATGGATTTGAAGCTGAACCTACTACATCGCATTGATTTGAAGCAAAATCTTGTGTATCGCATGGATTTGAATCTAAGCCTTCTACATCGCATTGATTTGAAGCTAAATCATGTGTATCGCATGGATTTGTAGCTAACTCGTTCGTTTCGCATGCAGTTGTAGCTAAATATTGTATATCACAAGTATTTGTAGCTAAACCATTTGTTTTGCATGGATTTAAAGCTTAGCCTTCTACTTCGCATTGATTTGAAGCTAAATCATTTGTTTGGCATGGATTTGAATCTAAGCCTTGTCCTTCGAATTGATTTGAAGCTAAATCATGTGTCTCGCATGGAATTGAAGCTACCTCGTTTGTTCCTACAGCTTTTGAAGCTATATCACTTATATCGCAAGTATTTGAAGCTAAATCATATGTGTCGCATGGATTTGAAGCTGTACCTACTACATCGCATTGATTTGAAGCTAAATCTTGTGTATCGCATGGATTTGAATCTAAGCCTTCTACATCGCATTGATTTGAAGCTAAATCACGTGTATCGCATGGATTTGAAGCTAACTCGTTTGTTTCGCATGCAGTTGTAGCTAAATAGTGTATATCACAAGTATTTGTAGCTAAACCATTTGTTTTGCATGGATTTAAAGCTTAGCCTTCTACTTCGCATTGATTTGAAGCTAAATCATTTGTTTCGCATGGATTTGAAGCTAAACCTTCCGCATCGCATTGATTTGAAGCTAAATCATGTGTTTTGCATGGATTTGATGCTAACTCGTTTGCTTCCCCTGCATTTGAAGCTATATCAGTTATATCGCAAGTATCTGATGCTAAATCATTTGATTTGCATGGATTTGAAAATAAATCTTCTACATCGCATGGATTTGCAGCTAAATCATGTGTTTCGCATGGATTTGAAGCTAACTCGTTTTTTTCGAATGCATTTGCAGCTATATCACTTATATCGCAAGTATCTGAATCTAAATCATTTGTATCGCATGGATTTGAAGCTAAGCCTTCTACATCGTATCGATTTGAAGTTAAATGATATCTATCGCATGGATTTTGAAGCTAACTCGTTTGATTCGTCAGCATTTGAAGCTATATCACTTATATCCCAATTGTTTGAAACTAAATCATTTGTTTCGCATGGATTTGAAGCTAAACCTTCTACATCGCATGGATTTGCAGCTAAATCATGTGTTTCGCATGGATTTGAAGCTAACTCGTTTGTTTCGTCTGCATTTGAAGCTATATCACTTATATTCCAGGCGTTTGAAACGAAATCATTTGTTTCGCATGGATTTGAAGCTAAACCTTCTACACCGCATTGATTTGCTGCTAAATCATGTGCATCGCATTGATTTTGAAGCTAACTCGTTTGATTCGTCTGCATTTGAAGCAATATCAATTATATGCCAAGTGCTGGAAGCTAAATCATTTATTTCGCATGGATTTGAAGCTATACCTTCCACATAGCATTGATTTGATGCTAACTCATGTCTTTCGCTTGAATATAAAGCTAACTTGTTTGTTTCGTCTGCATTTGAAGCTATATCACTTATATCGCTAGTATCTGAAGCCAAATCATTTGTTCCGCATTGATTTGAAGCTAAACCTTCTAAATCGCATTGATTTGAATCTAAATCATGTGATTCGCTTGGAGTCGAAGCTAACACTTTTGTTTCGTCTGCGTTTGAAGCTATGTCACTTATATCGCAAGTATATGAAGCTAAATCATTGGTTTCGCATGGATTTGAAGCTAAACCTTATACATAGCATTGATTTGAAGCTAAATCATGTGTTTCGCTTGGATATGAAGCGAACTCGTTTGTTACGTCTGCATTTGAAGCTATATCACGTACAGCCCCAGTGTTTGTAGCTAAATCATTTATTTAGAATGTATGTGAAGCTAAACTTTCTACATCGCATTGATTTGCTGCTGAATCATGTGTTTCTCATGGATTTAAAGCTAACTCGTTTGTTTCGTCTGCACTTGAAACTATATCACTTATATCGCAAGTATCTGAAGCTAAATCATTTGCTTCGCATGGATTTGAAGCTAAGCCTTCTACTTCGTATCGATTTGAAGTTAAATGGTATGTATCGCATGGATTTTGAAGCTAACTCGTTTTGATTCGTCAGCATTCGAAGCTATATCACTTATATCCCAATTGTTTGAAGCTAAATCATTTGTGTAGCATGGATTTGAATCTAAATCTTCTAAATCGCATTGATTTGCAGTTAAATGATATGTATCGCATGAATTTTGAAGCTAACTCGTTTGATTCGTCAGCATTTGAAGCTATATCACTTATATCCCAATTGTTTGAAGCTAAATCATTTGTTTCGCATGGATTTGAATCTAAATCTTCTACATCGCATTGATTTGAAGCTAAATCATGTGTTTTGCATGGATTTGAAGCTAACTCGTTTGTTTCGGCTGCATTTGAAGCTATATCACTTATATCTCAATTGTTTGAAGCTAAATCATTTGTTTCGCATGGATTTGAAGTTAAACCTTCTGCACAGGCATTGATTTGAAGCTAAATCATGTGTTTTGCATGGATTTGATGCTAACTCATTTTTCCCCTGCATTTGAAGCTATATCACTTTTATCGCAAGTATCTGAACCTAAATCATTTGTTTCGCATGGATTTGAAGCTAAGCCTTCTACTTCGTATCGATTTGAAGTTAAATGATATGTATCGCATGGATTTTGATGCTACTTAGTTTGATTCGTCTGCATTTGAAGCTATAACACTTATATCCCAAGTGTTTGAAGCCAAATGATTAGTTTCGCATGGAGTTGAAGCTAAACCTTCTACATCGCATTGATTTGAAGCTAAATCATGTGTTTCGCTTGGATTTGAAGCTAAACCTACTGCATCGCATTGATTTGAAGATAAATCATGTGATTTGCATGGATTTGATGCTAACTCGTTAGTTTCGACGGCATTTGAAGCTATAAAACTTATATCGCAAATATCTGAATCTAAATCATTTGTTTCGCATGGATTTGAAGCTAAGCCTTCTACTTCGTATCGATTTGAAGTTAAATGATATGTATCGCATGGATTTTGAAGCTATCTCGTTTGATTCGTCAGCATTTGAAGCTATATCACTTATATCTCAATTGTTTGAAGCTAAATCATTTGTTTCGCATGTATTTGAAGGCAAACCTTATACGTCGCATTGATTTGAAACTAAATCATGTGTTTCGCTTGGATATGAAGCGAAATCGTTTGTTTCGTCTGCATTTGAAGCTATATCACGTACACCCCAAGTGTTTGAAGCTAAATCATTTATTTCGCATGTATTTGAAGATAAACCTTCTACATCGCTTTGATTTGCAGCTAAATCACTTGCTTCGCATGTATTTGAGGCTATCACGTTTGTTTCTCCCGCATTTGAATCTATATCACTTATATCGCAAGTATCTGAACCTAAATCATTTGTTTCGCATGGATGTGAAGCTAAGCCTGCTACTTCGCATTGATATGAAGCTAATTCATGTGTCTCGCTTGGATTTGAATCTAACTCGTTTGTTTCGTCTCCATTTGAAGCTATATCACTTATTTTGCAAGTATCTGAACCTAAATCAATTGTTTCGCATTCATTTGAAACTAAACTTTCTACATCGCATTTATTTGAAGCTAAACCTTCTACATCGCATTGATTTGAAGCTAAACCTTCTACATCGCATTGATTTGAAGCTAAACCTTCTACATCGCATGGATTTGAAGCTAAACCATCTACATCGCATTGATTTGAAGCTGACTCGTTTGTTTCGTCCGCTTTTGAAGGTATATCACTTCCATCCCAACTGTTTGATGCTAAATCAGTTATTCCGCTCCAATTGGAAGTTAAATCATGTGTTTCGCGTGGAGTTGAAGCTAACTCGTTTCTTTCGCCTGCATTTGAAGCTATATCACATATATCGCAAGTATCTGAAGCTAAATCATTTGTTCCCCATGGATTTATAGTTAAGCCTTTTACTTCGCATTGATTTGAAGCTAAATGATGTGCCTCGCATGGATTTGAAGCCCACTCGGTTGTTTCCGTTGCATTTGAGCTATATCAAATATATCGCAAGTATCTGATGCTAAATCATTTGTTTCGCATGTATTTGAAGCTAAGTCTTCAACTTCGCATTGAATTGAAGTTAAATCATGTGTTTCGCATGGATTTGAAGCTAACTCGTTTGTTCCTCGTGCATTTGAATCTATATCACTTATATCGCAAGTATCTGAATTTAAATCATTTGATTCGCGTGGATTTGAAGCTAAACCTTCTACATCGCATTGATCTTCAGCTAAATCATGTGTTTCGCATGGATTTGAAGCTAACTCGTTTGTTTCGACTGCATTTGAAGCTATATCACTCATATCGCAAGTATCTGATGCTAAATCATTGGTTTCGCATGGATTTCAAGCTAAACCTACTACATCGCATTGATTTGCTGCTAAATCATGTGTTTCGGATGGATTTGAAGCTAACTCGTTTGTGTCGTCTGAATGTGAAGCTATATCAGTTATATCGCAAGTATCTGAAGCTAAATCATTTGTGTCGCGCGGATTTGAAGCTAACTCGTCCGTTTCGCCTGCATTTGATGCTATATCACTTATTTCGCAAGTATCTGAACCTAAATCATTTGTTTAGAATGGATTTGAAGCTAAGCCTTCTACTTCGTATGGATTTGCAGCTAAATCGTGTGATTCGCGTATATTTGAAGCTAACTCGTTCGTTTCGCCAGCATTTGCAGCTATATCATTTATATCGCAAGTATTTGATGTTAAATCATTTGTTTCGCATGGATGTCAAGTTGAACCTTCTACATCGCATCGATTTACAGCTAAATCATGTCTTTCGCATGGATACTTAGCTAACTCGTTCGTTTCGCCTGCATTTGATGCTATATCACTTATATCGCAAGTATCTGAAGCTAAATCATTTGTTTTGCATGTATTTGAAGTTAAACCTTCTACATCGCATTGATTTGAAGCTAACTCATGTGTTTCGCATGGATTTGAAGCTAACTCGTTTGTTTTGTCTGCAATTGAAGTTATATCTCTTATATCCCAAGTGTTTGAAGCTAAATCACTTGTTTCGCATGGACTTGAAGCTAATCCTTCTACTGCGTATCGGTTTGAAGCTAAATGATATGTATAGCATGGATTTTGATGCTAACTCGTTTGATTCGTCTGCATCTGAAGCTACATCAGTTATATCACAAGTGTTTGAAGCTAAATCATTTGTTTCGCATGGATTTGAAGCTAAACCATCTACATCGCAATGATTTAAAGCTAAATCATGTGTTTCGCTTGGATTTGAATCTAAACCTTCTACTTCGTATGGATTTGCAGCTAAATCGTGTGATTCGCGTATATTTGAAGCTAACTCGTTCGTTTCGCCAGAATTTGCAGCTATATCATTTATATCGCAAGTATTTGATGCTAAATCATTTGTTTCGCATGGATGTCAAGCTGAACCTTCTACATCGCATCGATTTACAGCTAAATCATCTCTTTCGCAAGGATATGAAGCTAAACCTTCTGCATCGCATTGATTTGAAGCTAAATCATGTGTTTTGCATGGATTTGATGCTAACTCGTTTGTTTCCCCTGCATTTGAAGCTATATCACTTATATCGCAAGTATCTGAATCTAAATCATTTGTTTCACATGAATTTGAAGCTAAGCCTTCTACTTCGTATAGATTTGAAGTTAAATCATGTGTTTCGCTTGGATTTGAAGCTAAACCTTCTGCATCGCATTGATTTGAAGCTAAATCATGTGTTTTGCATGGATTTGATGCTAACTCTCCTGTTTCCCCTGCATTTGAAGCTATATCAGTTATATCGCAATTATCTGATGCTAAATCATTTATTTCGCACGGATTTGAATATAAGTCATCTACATCGCATGGATTTGCAGCTAAATCATGTGTTTCGCATGGATTTGATTCTAACTCGTTTGTTTCCCCTGCATTTGAAGCTATATCACTTATATCGCAAGTATCTGAATCTAAATCATTTGTTTCACATGAATTTGAAGCTAAGCCTTCTATTTCGTATAGATTTGAAGTTAAATCATGTGTTTCGCTTGGATTTGAAGCTAAACCTTCTGCATCGCATTGATTTGAAGCTAAATCATGTGTTTTGCATGGATTTGATGCTAAGCCTTCTACTTCGCATTGTTTGAAGCTAGATCATGTGTTTCACTTGGATATGAAGCTAACTCTTTTGTTTCGTCTGCATTTGAAGCTATATCACTTATATCTCAAGTGTTTGAAGCTAAATCATTTGTTTCGCATGGATTTGAAGCTAAACCTTCTACATCGTATTGATTTGAAGCTAAATCATGTGATTTGCTTGGATTTGAAGCTAACTCGTTTGTTTCGTCTGCATTTGAAGCTATATCACTCATTCCCCAAGTGTATGAAGCTAAATCATTCGTTTCGCATGGATTTGAAGCTAAATATTATACATAGCATGGATTTGCAGCTAAATCATGTGTTTCGCATGGATTTGAAGCTAACTCGTTAGTTTCGCCTTCATTTGAAACTATATAATTTATATCTCAAGTATCTGAATCTAAATCATTAGCTTCGCATGGATTTGAAGCTAAGCCTTCTACTTCGTATCGATTTCAAGCTAAATCATTTGTTTCGCATGGATTTGAAGCTAAGCCTTATACTTCGTATCGATTTGAAGCTAAATGAAATGTATCGCATGGATTTGAAGCTAACTCGTTTGATTCGTCTGCATTTGAAGCTATATCACTTATATCCCAAGTGATTCAAGCTAAATCATTTGTTTCGCATGGATTTGAAGCTAAGCCTTCTACTTCGCATCGATTTGGAGCTAAATGAAATGTATCGCATGGATTTTGAAGCTAACTCCTTTGATTCGTCTGCATTTAAAGCTATCTCACTTATATCCCAAGTGTTTGAACCTAAATCATTTGTCTCGCTTGGATTTGAAGCTAAGCCTCCTACTTCGCATTGATTTGAAGCTAAATCATTTGTGTCGCATGGATTTGAAACTAAACCTTCTACATAGCTTTGATTTGAAGCATAATCATGTGTTTCGCATGGATTTGAAGCTAATTCGCTTGTTGCGCAAGCAGTTCAATCTAAATAACGTATATCACAAGTATTTGTAGCTAAACCATTTGATTCGCGTGGATTTGATGCTAATCCTTCTACATTGAATTGATTTGAAGCTAAATCATGTGTTTCGCATGGAATTGAAGATAACTGGTTTGTTTCGTCTGCATTTGAAGCTATGTCACTTATATCGCAACTATCTGAAGCTAAATCATTGATTTCGCATGGATTTGAAGCTAAACCTTCTACATCCCATTGATTTGCTGCTAAATCATGTGTTTCGCATGGATTTGACTCTAACTTGTTTGTTTCGTCTGCATTTGAAGCCATATCACTTATATTCCAGGCGTTTGAAACGAAATCATTTGTTTCGCATGGATTTGAAGCTAAACCTTCTACACCGCATTGATTTGCTGCTAAATCATGTGCATCGCATTGATTTTGAAGCTAACTCGTTTGATTCGTCTGCATTTGAAGCAATATCAATTATATGCCAAGTGCTTGAAGCTAAATCATTTATTTCGCATGGATTTGAAGCTATACCTTCTACATAGCATTGATTTGAAGCTAACTCATGTCTTTCGCTTGAATATAAAGCTAACTTGTTTGTTTCGTCTGCATTTGAAGCTATATCACTTATATCGCTAGTATCTGAAGCCAAATCATTTGTTTCGCATTGATTTGATGCCAAACCTTCTAAATCGCATTGATTTGAATCTAAATCATGTGATTCGCTTGGAGTCGAAGCTAACACTTTTGTTTCGTCTGCGTTTGAAGCTATGTCACTTATATCGCAAGTATATGAAGCTAAACCATTGGTTTCGCATGGATTTGAAGCTAAACCTTATACATAGCATTGATTTGAAGCTAAATCATGTGTTTCGCTTGGATATGAAGCGAACTCGTTTGTTACGTCTGCTTTTGAAGCTATATCACGTACAGCACTAGTGTTTGAAGCAAAATCATTTATTTCGAATGTATGTGAAGCTAAACCTTCTACATCGCATTGATTTGCTGCTGAATCACTTGCTTCGCATGTATTTGAGGCTATCTCGTTAGTTTCGCCTGCATTTTGAGTTATATCGCAAGTATCTGATGCTAGATCATTTGTTTCGCATCGATTTGAAGCTAAACCTTCTACATGGCATTGATTTGAAGCTAAATCATTTGTTTCGCTTGGATTTGAAGCTAAACCTTCTGTATCGCATTGATTTGAAGCTACATCATGTGTTTTGCATGGATTTGATGCTAACTCGTTTTTCCCCCTGCATTTGAATCTATATCACTTATATCGAAAGTATCTGAACCTAAATCATTTGTTTCGCTTGGATTTGAAGCTAAGCCTTCTACTTCGTATCGATTTGAAGCTAAATGAAATGTATCGTATGGGTTTGAAGCTAACTCGTTTGATTCGTCTGCATTTGAAGCTATATCACTTATATCCCAAGTGTTTGAAGCTATATCATTTGTTTCGCATGGATTTGAAACTAAACCTTCAACATCGCATTGATTTGATGCTAAATCATGTGATTCGCTTGGATTTGAAGCTAAATCTTCTCCATCGCATTGATTTCAAGTTAAATCATGTATTTTGCATGGATTTGATGCTAACTCGTTTGTTTCCCCTGCATTTGAAGCTATATCAGTTATATCGCAAGTATCTGATGCTAAGTCGTTTGTTTTGCATGGAGTTGAAGATAACTGGTTTGTTTCGTCTGCATTTGAAGCTATGTCACTTATATCGCAACTATCTGAAGCTAAATCATTGATTTCGCATGGATTTGAAGCTAAACCTTCTACACCGCATTGATTTGCTGCTAAATCATGTGTTTCGCATGGATTTGAAGCTAACTCGTTTGTTTCGTCTGCATTTGAAGCTATATCACTTATATTCCAGGCGTTTGAAACGAAATCATTTGTTTCGCATGGATTTGAAGCTATACCTTCCACATAGCATTGATTTGATGCTAACTCATGTCTTTCGCTTGAATATAAAGCTAACTTGTTTGTTTCGTCTGCATTTGAAGCTATATCACTTATATCGCTAGTATCTGAAGCCAAATCATTTGTTCCGCATTGATTTGAAGCTAAACCTTCTAAATCGCATTGATTTGAATCTAAATCATGTGATTCGCTTGGAGTCGAAGCTAACACTTTTGTTTCGTCTGCGTTTGAAGCTATGTCACTTATATCGCAAGTATATGAAGCTAAATCATTGGTTTCGCATGGATTTGAAGCTAAACCTTATACATAGCATTGATTTGAAGCTAAATCATGTGTTTCGCTTGGATATGAAGCGAACTCGTTTGTTACGTCTGCATTTGAAGCTATATCACGTACAGCCCCAGTGTTTGAAGCTAAATCATTTATTTAGAATGTATGTGAAGCTAAACTTTCTACATCGCATTGATTTGCTGCTGAATCATGTGTTTCTCATGGATTTAAAGCTAACTCGTTTGTTTCGTCTGCACTTGAAACTATATCACTTATATCGCAAGTATCTGAAGCTAAATCATTTGCTTCGCATGGATTTGAAGCTAAGCCTTCTACTTCGTATCGATTTGAAGTTAAATGGTATGTATCGCATGGATTTTGAAGCTAACTCGTTTGATTCGTCAGCATTTGAAGCTATATCACTTATATCCCAATTGTTTGAAGCTAAATCATTTGTGTAGCATGGATTTGAATCTAAATCTTCTAAATCGCATTGATTTGCAGTTAAATGATATGTATCGCATGAATTTTGAAGCTAACTCGTTTGATTCGTCAGCATTTGAAGCTATATCACTTATATCCCAATTGTTTGAAGCTAAATCATTTGTTTCGCATGGATTTGAATCTAAATCTTCTACATCGCATTGATTTGAAGCTAAATCATGTGTTTTGCATGGATTTGAAGCTAACTCGTTTGTTTCGGCTGCATTTGAAGCTATATCACTTATATCTCAATTGTTTGAAGCTAAATCATTTGTTTCGCATGGATTTGAAGTTAAACCTTCTGCACAGGCATTGATTTGAAGCTAAATCATGTGTTTTGCATGGATTTGATGCTAACTCATTTTTCCCCTGCATTTGAAGCTATATCACTTTTATCGCAAGTATCTGAACCTAAATCATTTGTTTCGCATGGATTTGAAGCTAAGCCTTCTACTTCGTATCGATTTGAAGTTAAATGATATGTATCGCATGGATTTTGATGCTACCTAGTTTGATTCGTCTGCATTTGAAGCTATAACACTTATATCCCAAGTGTTTGAAGCCAAATGATTAGTTTCGCATGGAGTTGAAGCTAAACCTTCTACATCGCATTGATTTGAAGCTAAATCATGTGTTTCGCTTGGATTTGAAGCTAAACCTACTGCATCGCATTGATTTGAAGATAAATCATGTGATTTGCATGGATTTGATGCTAACTCGTTAGTTTCGACGGCATTTGAAGCTATAAAACTTATATCGCAAATATCTGAATCTAAATCATTTGTTTCGCATGGATTTGAAGCTAAGCCTTCTACTTCGTATCGATTTGAAGTTAAATGATATGTATCGCATGGATTTTGAAGCTATCTCGTTTGATTCGTCAGCATTTGAAGCTATATCACTTATATCTCAATTGTTTGAAGCTAAATCATTTGTTTCGCATGTATTTGAAGGCAAACCTTATACGTCGCATTGATTTGAAACTAAATCATGTGTTTCGCTTGGATATGAAGCGAAATCGTTTGTTTCGTCTGCATTTGAAGCTATATCACGTACAGCCCAAGTGTTTGAAGCTAAATCATTTATTTCGTATGTATTTGAAGATAAACCTTCTACATCGCTTTGATTTGCAGCTAAATCACTTGCTTCGCATGTATTTGAGGCTATCACGTTTGTTTCTCCCGCATTTGAATCTATATCACTTATATCGCAAGTATCTGAACCTAAATCATTTGTTTCGCATGGATGTGAAGCTAAGCCTGCTACTTCGCATTGATATGAAGCTAATTCATGTGTTTCGCTTGGATTTGAATCTAACTCGTTTGTTTCGTCTCCATTTGAAGCTATATCACTTATTTTGCAAGTATCTGAACCTAAATCAATTGTTTCGCATTCATTTGAAACTAAACTTTCTACATCGCATTTATTTGAAGCTAAACCTTCTACATCGCATTGATTTGAAGCTAAACCTTCTACATCGCATTGATTTGAAGCTAAACCTTCTACATCGCATGGATTTGATGCTAAACCATCTACATCGCATTGATTTGAAGCTGACTCGTTTGTTTCGTTCGCTTTTGAAGGTATATCACTTCCATCCCAACTGTTTGATGCTAAATCAGTTATTCCGCTCCAATTGGAAGTTAAATCATGTGTTTCGCGTGGAGTTGAAGCTAACTCGTTTCTTTCGCCTGCATTTGAAGCTATATCACATATATCGCAAGTATCTGAAGCTAAATCATTTGTTCCCCATGGATTTATAGTTAAGCCTTTTACTTCGCATTGATTTGAAGCTAAATGATGTGCCTCGCATGGATTTGAAGCCCACTCGGTTGTTTCCGTTGCATTTGAGCTATATCAAATATATCGCAAGTATCTGATGCTAAATCATTTGTTTCGCATGTATTTGAAGCTAAGTCTTCAACTTCGCATTGAATTGAAGTTAAATCATGTGTTTCGCATGGATTTGAAGCTAACTCGTTTGTTCCTCGTGCATTTGAATCTATATCACTTATATCGCAAGTATCTGAATTTAAATCATTTGATTCGCGTGGATTTGAAGCTAAACCTTCTACATCGCATTGATCTTCAGCTAAATCATGTGTTTCGCATGGATTTGAAGCTAACTCGTTTGTTTCGACTGCATTTGAAGCTATATCACTCATATCGCAAGTATCTGATGCTAAATCATTGGTTTCGCATGGATTTCAAGCTAAACCTACTACATCGCATTGATTTGCTGCTAAATCATGTGTTTCGGATGGATTTGAAGCTAACTCGTTTGTGTCGTCTGAATGTGAAGCTATATCAGTTATATCGCAAGTATCTGAAGCTAAATCATTTGTGTCGCGCGGATTTGAAGCTAACTCGTTCGTTTCGCCTGCATTTGATGCTATATCACTTATTTCTAAAGTATCTGAACCTAAATCATTTGTTTAGAATGGATTTGAAGCTAAGCCTTCTACTTCGTATGGATTTGCAGCTAAATCGTGTGATTCGCGTATATTTGAAGCTAACTCGTTTGTTTCGCCAGCATTTGCAGCTATATCATTTATATCGCAAGTATTTGATGTTAAATCATTTGTTTCGCATGGATGTCAAGTTGAACCTTCTACATCGCATCGATTTACAGCTAAATCATGTCTTTCGCATGGATACTTAGCTAACTCGTTCGTTTCGCCTGCATTTGATGCTATATCACTTATATCGCAAGTATCTGAAGCTAAATCATTTGTTTTGCATGTATTTGAAGTTAAACCTTCTACATCGCATTGATTTGAAGCTAACTCATGTGTTTCGCATGGATTTGAAGCTAACTCGTTTGTTTTGTCTGCAATTGAAGTTATATCTCTTATATCCCAAGTGTTTGAAGCTAAATCACTTGTTTCGCATGGACTTGAAGCTAATCCTTCTACTGCGTATCGGTTTGAAGCTAAATGATATGTATAGCATGGATTTGATGCTAACTCGTTTGATTCGTCTGCATCTGAAGCTACATCAGTTATATCACAAGTGTTTGAAGCTAAATCATTTGTTTCGCATGGATTTGAAGCTAAACCATCTACATCGCAATGATTTAAAGCTAAATCATGTGTTTCGCTTGGATTTGAATCTAAACCTTCTACTTCGTATGGATTTGCAGCTAAATCGTGTGATTCGCGTATATTTGAAGCTAACTCGTTCGTTTCGCCAGAATTTGCAGCTATATCATTTATATCGCAAGTATTTGATGCTAAATCATTTGTTTCGCATGGATGTCAAGCTGAACCTTCTACATCGCATCGATTTACAGCTAAATCATCTCTTTCGCATGGATATGAAGCTAAACCTTCTGCATCGCATTGATTTGAAGCTAAATCATGTGTTTTGCATGGATTTGATGCTAACTCGTTTGTTTCCCCTGCATTTGAAGCTATATCACTATATCGCAAGTATCTGAATCTAAATCATTTGTTTCACATGAATTTGAAGCTAAGCCTTCTACTTCGTATAGATTTGAAGTTAAATCATGTGTTTCGCTTGGATTTGAAGCTAAACCTTCTGCATCGCATTGATTTGAAGCTAAATCATGTGTTTTGCATGGATTTGATGCTAACTCTCCTGTTTCCCCTGCATTTGAAGCTATATCAGTTATATCGCAATTATCTGATGCTAAATCATTTATTTCGCACGGATTTGAATATAAGTCATCTACATCGCATGGATTTGCAGCTAAATCATGTGTTTCGCATGGATTTGATTCTAACTCGTTTGTTTCCCCTGCATTTGAAGCTATATCACTTATATCGCAAGTATCTGAATCTAAATCATTTGTTTCACATGAATTTGAAGCTAAGCCTTCTATTTCGTATAGATTTGAAGTTAAATCATGTGTTTCGCTTGGATTTGAAGCTAAACCTTCTGCATCGCATTGATTTGAAGCTAAATCATGTGTTTTGCATGGATTTGATGCTAACTCGTTTGTTTCCCCTGCATTTGAAGCTATATCACTTATATCGCAAGTATCTGAATCTAAATCATTTGTTTCTCATGAATTTGAAGCTAAACCTTCTACAACGCATTGATTTCAAGCTAAATCATGTGATTTGCTTGGATTTGATGCTAACTCGTTAGTTTCGCCTGCATTTGAAGCTATATAACTTATATCTCAAGTATCTGAATCTAGATCATTTGTTTCGCATGGATTTGAAGCTAAGCCTTCTACTTCGTATCGATTTCAAGCTAAATCATGTGTTTCGCATGGATTTGAAACTAAACCTCCTGCATCGCATTGATTTGAAGCTTAATCATGTGTTTTGCATGGATCTGATGCTAACTCCTTTGTTTCCCCTGCATTTGAAGCTATATCACTTATATTGCAAGTATCTGAATCAAAATCATTTGTTTCGCAAGAATTTGAAGCTAAGCCTTCTACTTCGTATAGATTTGAAGTTAAATGACATGTATCACATGGATTTTGAAGCTAACTCGTTTGATTCGTCTGCATTTGAAGCTATATCACTTATATCCCAACTGTTTGAAGCTAAATCATTTGTTACGCATTGATTTGAAACTAAATCATGTGATTTGCTTGGATTTGAAGCTAACTCGTTTGTTTCGTCTGCATTTGAAGAAATACCACTTATATCTCAAGTGTTTGAAGCTAAATCATTTGTTTCGCATGGATTTGAAGCTAAGCCTTCTACTTCGTATCGATTTGAAGCTAAATGAAATGTGTCGCATGGATTTGAACTATCTCGTTTGATTCGTCTGCATTTAAAGCTATATCACTTATATCCCAAGTGTTTGAAGCTAAATCATTTGTTTCGCATGGATTTGAAGCTAAATCTTCTACATCGCATTGATTTGAAGCTAAATCATGTGTTTCGCTTTGATTTGAAGCTAAACCTTCTGCATCGCATTGATTTGACGCTAAATCATGAGTTTTGCATGGATTTGATGCTTACTCGTTTGTTTCCCCTGCATTTGAAGCTATATCACTTATATCGCAAGTATCTGAATCTAAATCATTTGTTTCGCATGTATTTGAAGCTAAACCATCTACATCGCATTGATTTGCATCTAAATCATATGTCTCGCATGGATTTGAAGCTAACTCGTTTGATTCGTTTGCATTTAAAGCTATATCACTTATAACCCAATTGTTCGAAGCTAAATCATTTGTTTCGCATGGATTTCTAGCTAAGCCTTCTACTTCGTATCGTTTTTTGCTAAATGAAATATATTGCATGGATTTGAAGCTAAACATTCTACATCGCATTGATTTGAAGCTAAATCAGGTTGGATTTGAAGCTAAACCTTCTGCATCGCATTGATTTGACGCTAAATCATGTGTTTTGCATGGATTTGATGCTAACTCGTTTGTTTCCCCTGCATTTGAAGCTATATCAGTTATATCGCAAGTATCTGATGCTAAATCATTTATTTCGCACGGATTTGAATATAAATCATCTACATCGCATGGATTTGCAGCTAAATCATATGTTTCGCATGAATTTGCAGCTAACTCGTTAGTTTCGCCTGCATTTGATGCTATATAACTTATATCTCAAGTATCTGAATCTAGATCATTTGTTTCGCATGGATTTGAAGCTAAGCCTTCTACTTCGTATCGATTTCAAGCTAAATCATGTGTTTCGCACGGATTTGAAACTAAACCTCCTGCATCGCATTGATTTGAAGCTTAATCATGTGTCTTGCATGGATTTGATGCTAACTCGTTTGTTTCCCCTGCATTTGAAGCTATATCACTTATATTGCAAGTATCTGAATCGAAATCATTTGTTTCGCATGAATTTGAAGCTAAGCCTTCTACTTCGTATAGATTTGAAGTTAAATGACATGTATCACATGGATTTTGAAGCTAACTCGTTTGACTCGTCTGCATTTGAAGCTATATCACTTATATCCCAACTGTTTGAAGCTAAATCATTTGTTACGCATTGATTTGAAACTAAATCATGTGATTTGCTTGGATTTGAAGCTAACTCGTTTCTTTCGTCTGCATTTGAAGAAATACCACTTATATCTCAAGTGTTTGAAGCTAAACCATTTGTTTCGCATGGATTTGAAGCTAAGCCTTCTACTTTGTATCGATTTGAAGCTAAATGAAATGTGTCGCATGGATTTGAACTATCTCGTATGATTCGTCTGCATTTAAAGCTATATCACTTATATCCCAAGTGTTTGAAACTAAATCATTTGTTTCGCATGGATTTGAAGCTAAATCTTCTACATCGCATTGATTTGAAGCTAAATCATGTGTTTCGCTTGGATTTGAAGCTAAACCTTCTGCATCGCATTGATTTGACGCTAAATCATGTGTTTTGCGTGGTTTTTATGCTAACTCGCCTGTTTCCTCTGCATTTGAAGCTATATCAGTTATATCGCAAGTATGTGATGCTAAATCATTTATTTCGCACGGATTTGAATATAAATCATCTACATCGCATGGATTTGCAGCTAACTCATGTGTTTCGCATGGATTTGAAGCTAACTCGTTAGTTTCGCCTGCATTTGAAGCCATATAAATTATACCTCAAGTATCTGAATCCAAATCATTTGTTTCGCATGGATTTGAAGCTAAGCCTTCTACTTCTTATCGATTTCAAGCTAAATCATGTGTTTCGCTTGGATTTGAAGCTAAACCTTCTGCATCGCATTGATTTCAAGCTAAATCATGTGTTTTGCACGGATTTGATGCTAACTCGTTTGTTTCCCCTGCATTTGAAGCTATATCACTTATATCGCAAGTATCTGAATCTAAATCATTTGTTTCGCATGAATTTGAAGCTAAGCCTTCTACTTCGTATAGATTTGAAGTTACATCATGTGTTTCGCTTGGATTTGAAGCTAACTCGTTTGATTCGTCAGCATTTGAAGCTATATCTCTTATATCGCAAGTATCTGAATCTAAATCATTTGTTTCGCATGAATTTGAAGCTAAGCCTTCTACTTCGTATCGATTTGAAGCTAAATCATGTGTTTTGCATGGATTTGATGCTAACTCGTTTGATTCCCCTGCATTTGAAGCTATATCACTTATATCGCAAGTATCTGAATCTAAATCATTTGTTTCGCATGAATTTGAAGCTAAACCTTCTACAACGCATTGATTTCAAGCTAAATCATGTGATTTGCTTGGATTTGAAGCTAACGCGTTTGTGTCGTCTGCATTTGGAGAAATATCACTTATATCTCAAGTGTTTGAAGCTAAATCATTTGTTTCGCATGGATTTGAAGCTAAGCCTTATACTTCGTATCGATTTGAAGCTAAATGAAATGTATCGCATGGATTTGAAGCTAACTCGTTTGATTCGTCTGCATTTGAAGCTATATAACTCATATCCCAAGTGATTGAAAATAAATCATTGGTTTAGCATGGATTTGAAGCTAAACCATCTACATGGCACTGATTTGCAGCTAAATCATGTGTCTCGCATGGATTTGAAGCTAACTCGTTTGATTCGTTTGCATTTAAAGCTATATCACTTATATCCGAAGTGTGTGAAGCTCAATCATTTATTTCGCATGGATTTGAAGCTAAACCTTCTACATCGCAATGATTTGAAGCTAAATCATTTGTTTCGCATGGATTTGAAGCTAAATCATCTACATCGCATTGATTTGCAGCTAAATCATGTGTCTCGCATGGATTTGAAGCTAACTCGTTTGATTCGTCTGCATTTAAAGATATATCATTTATGTCCCAATTGTATGAAGCTAAATCATTTGTTTCGCATGGATTTGTAGCTAAGCCTTCTACATCGCATTGATTTGCTGCTAAATCATGTGTTTCGCATGGATTTGATGCTAAAGCTTCTACATCGCATGGATTTGAATCTGAACCTTCTACATCGCACTGATTTGATGCTAAATCACGTGTTTCGCTTGGATACGAAGCTAACCCGTTTGTTTCTCCTGCATTTGAAGCTATATCACTTATATCGCATGTATATGATGCTAAATCATTTATGTCGCATTGCTTTGAAGGTAAGCCTTCTACTTCGCATTGATTTGAAGCTAAATTATGTGTTTCGGTTGAATTTGAACCTAATTCGTTTGTTTCGCATGCAGTTGAAGCTAAATCATGTATAAAACAAGTATTTGATTCCATACTATACGTTTCGCATGGATTTGAAACCTAGCCTTCTACTTCGCATTGATTTGAAGATAAATCATGTGTTTCGAATGGATTTGATGCTAATCCTTCTACTTCGTATTGAGTTGAAGCTAAACCATTTGTTTCGCATTGATCCTAAAATCAGGTTTCTACTTCGCATTGATTAGAAGCAAAATCAAGAGTTTCGAATGGATTTGAAGCTAACTCGTTTGTTTAGAATGCAGTTGAAGCTAAATCATGTATATCACATGTATTTGAAGCAAAACCATTTGAATCGCATGGATTTGAAGCTGAACCTTCTACTTCGCATTGATTTGAAGCTGAATCATTTGTTTCGCATGGATTTGGAGCTAAGCCTTCTACTTCGCATTGTTTGAAGCTAGATCATGTGTTTCACTTGGATATGAAGCTAACTCGTTTGTTTCGTCTGCATTTGAAGCTATATCACTTATATCGCAAGTATCTGAACCTAAGTCATTTGGTTCGCATGGATTTAAAGCTAAGACTTCTACTTCGTATCGGTTTGAAGCTAAATGATATGCATCGCATTGATTTTGAAGCTCACTTGTTTGATTCGTCTGTATTTGAAGCTATATCACTAATATCCCAAGTGTTTGAAGCTAAATCATTTGTTTCGCATGGATTTGAAGCTAAATCGTTTGATTCGTCTGCATTTGAAGCTATATCACTTATATGCCAAGTGTTTGAATCTAAATCATTTGTTTCGCATGGATTTGAAGCTAAACCTTCTGCATCGCATTGCTTTGAAGCTAAGCCTTCTACTTCGCATCGATTTGAAGTTAAATGATATGTATCCAATGGATTTGTAGCTAACTCGTTTGATTCGTCTGCATTTGAAGCTATATCACTTATATCCCAAGTGTTTGAAGCTAAATCATTTGTTTCGCGTGGATTTGAAGATAAAACTTCTACATCGCGTTGATTTGAATCTAAATCATGTGTCTCGCTTGGATTTGAAGCTAACTCGTTTGATTCGTCTGCATTTGAAGCTATATAACTCATATCCCAAGTGATTGAAAATAAAACATTGGTTTAGCATGGATTTGAAGCTAAACCTTCTGCACAGGCATTGATTTGCAGCTAAATCATGTGTTTTGCATGGATTTGATGCTAACTCGTTAGTTTCCACGGCATTTGAAGCTATATCACTTATATCGCAAATATCTGAATCTAAATTATTTTTTTTCGCATGGATTTGAAGCTAAGCCTTCTACTTCGTATCGATTTGAAGTTAAATGATATGTATCGCATGGATTTTGAAGCTAACTCGTTTGATTCGTCTGCATTTGAAGCTATATCACTTATATCCCAACTGTTTGAAGCTAAATCATTTGTTACGCATTGATTTGAAACTAAATCATGTGATTTGCTTGGATTTGAAGCTAACTCGTTTGTTTCGTCTGCATTTGAAGAAATACCACTTATATCTCAAGTGTTTGAAGCTAAACCATTTGTTTCGCATGGATTTGAAGCTAAGCCTTCCACTTTGTATCGATTTGAAGCTAAATGAAATGTGTCGCATGGATTTGAACTATCTCGTATGATTCGTCTGCATTTAAAGCTATATCACTTATATCCCAAGTGTTTGAAACTAAATCATTTGTTTCGCATGGATTTGAAGCTAAATCTTCTACATCGCATTGATTTGAAGCTAAATCATGTCTTTCGCTTGGATTTGAAGCTAAACCTTCTGCATCGCATTGATTTGACGCTAAATCATGTGTTTTGCGTGGTTTTTATGCTAACTCGCCTGTTTCCTATGCATTTGAAGCTATATCAGTTATATCGCAAGTATCTGATGCTAAATCATTTATTTCGCACGGATTTGAATATAAATCATCTACATCGCATGGATTTGCAGCTAACTCATGTGTTTCGCATGGATTTGAAGCTAACTCGTTAGTTTCGCCTGCATTTGAAGCTATATAAATTATATCTCAAGTATCTGAATCTAAATCATTTGTTTCGCATGGATTTGAAGCTAAGCCTTCTACTTCTTATCGATTTCAAGCTAAATCATGTGTTTCGCTTGGATTTGAAGCTAAACCTTCTGCATCGCATTGATTTGAAGCTAAATCATGTGTTTTGCATGGATTTGATGCTAACTCGTTTGTTTCCCCTGCATTTGAAGCTATATCACTTATATCGCAAGTATCTGAATCTAAATCATTTGTTTCGCATGAATTTGAAGCTAAGCCTTCTACTTCGTATAGATTTGAAGTTACATCATGTGTTTCGCTTGGATTTGAAGCTAACTCGTTTGATTCGTCAGCATTTGAAGCTATATCACTTATATCTCAAGTATCTGAATCTAAATCATTTGTTTCGCATGAATTTGAAGCTAAGCCTTCTACTTCGTATCGATTTGAAGCTAAATCATGTGTTTTGCATGGATTTGATGCTAACTCGTTTGATTCCCCTGCATTTGAAGCTATATCACTTATATCGCAAGTATCTGAATCTAAATCATTTGTTTCGCATGAATTTGAAGCTAAACCTTCTACAACGCATTGATTTCAAGCTAAATCATGTGATTTGCTTGGATTTGAAGCTAACGCGTTTGTGTCGTCTGCATTTGGAGAAATATCACTTATATCTCAAGTGTTTGAAACTAAATCATTTGTTTCGCATGGATTTGAAGTTAAATCTTCTACATCGCATTGATTTGAAGCTAAATCATGTGTTTCGCTTGGATTTGAAGCTAAACCTTCTGCATCGCATTGATTTGACGCTAAATCATGTGTTTTGCGTGGTTTTTATGCTAACTCGCCTGTTTCCTCTGCATTTGAAGCTATATCAGTTATATCGCAAGTATCTGATGCTAAATCATTTATTTCGCACGGATTTGAATATAAATCATCTACATCGCATGGATTTGCAGCTAACTCATGTGTTTCGCATGGATTTGAAGCTAACTCGTTAGTTTCGCCTGCATTTGAAGCTATATAAATTATATCTCAAGTATCTGAATCTAAATCATTTGTTTCGCATGGATTTGAAGCTAAGCCTTCTACTTCTTATCGATTTCAAGCTAAATCATGTGTTTCGCTTGGATTTGAAGCTAAACCTTCTGCATCGCATTGATTTGAAGCTAAATCATGTGTTTTGCATGGATTTGATGCTAACTCGTTTGTTTCCCCTGCATTTGAAGCTATATCACTTATATCGCAAGTATCTGAATCTAAATCATTTGTTTCGCATGAATTTGAAGCTAAGCCTTCTACTTGGTATAGATTTGAAGTTACATCATGTGTTTCGCTTGGATTTGAAGCTAACTCGTTTGATTCGTCAGCATTTGAAGCTATATCACTTATATTGCAAGTATCTGAATCTAAATCATTTGTTTCGCATGAATTTGAAGCTAAGCCTTCTACTTCGTATCGATTTGAAGCTAAATCATGTGTTTTGCATGGATTTGATGCTAACTCGTTTGATTCCCCTGCATTTGAAGCTATATCACTTATATCGCAAGTATCTGAATCTAAATCATTTGTTTCGCATGAATTTGAAGCTAAACCTTCTACAACGCATTGATTTCAAGCTAAATCATGTGATTTGCTTGGATTTGAAGCTAACGCGTTTGTGTCGTCTGCATTTGGAGAAATATCACTTATATCTCAAGTGTTTGAAGCTAAATCATTTGTTTCGCATGGATTTGAAGCTAAGCCTTATACTTCGTATCGATTTGAAGCTAAATGAAATGTATCGCATGGATTTGAAGCTAACTCGTTTGATTCGTCTGCATTTGAAGCTATATAACTCATATCCCAAGTGATTGAAAATAAATCATTGGTTTAGCATGGATTTGAAGCTAAACCATCTACATGGCACTGATTTGCAGCTAAATCATTTGTCTCGCATGGATTTGAAGCTAACTCGTTTGATTCGTTTGCATTTAAAGCTATATCACTTATATCCGAAGTGTGTGAAGCTCAATCATTTATTTCGCATGGATTTGAAGCTAAACCTTCTACATCGCAATGATTTGAAGCTAAATCATTTGTTTCGCATGGATTTGAAGCTAAATCATCTACATCGCATTGATTTGCAGCTAAATCATGTGTCTCGCATGGATTTGAAGCTAACTCGTTTGATTCGTCTGCATTTAAAGATATATCATTTATGTCCCAATTGTATGAAGCTAAATCATTTGTTTCGCATGGATTTGTAGCTAAGCCTTCTACATCGCATTGATTTGCTGCTAAATCATGTGTTTCGCATGGATTTGATGCTAAAGCTTCTACATCGCATGGATTTGAATCTGAACCTTCTACATCGCACTGATTTGATGCTAAATCACGTGTTTCGCTTGGATACGAAGCTAACCCGTTTGTTTCTCCTGCATTTGAAGCTATATCACTTATATCGCATGTATATGATGCTAAATCATTTATGTCGCATTGCTTTGAAGGTAAGCCTTCTACTTCACATTGATTTGAAGCTAAATTATGTGTTTCGGTTGAATTTGAACCTAATTCGTTTGTTTCGCATGCAGTTGAAGCTAAATCATGTATAAAACAAGTATTTGATTCCATACTATACGTTTCGCATGGATTTGAAACCTAGCCTTCTACTTCGCATTGATTTGAAGATAAATCATGTGTTTCGAATGGATTTGATGCTAGTCCTTCTACTTCGTATTGAGTTGAAGCTAAACTATTTGTTTCGCATTGATCCTAAAATCAGGTTTCTACTTCGCATTGATTAGAAGCAAAATCAAGAGTTTCGAATGGATTTGAAGCTAACTCGTTTGTTTAGAATGCAGTTGAAGCTAAATCATGTATATCACATGTATTTGAAGCAAAACCATTTGTATCGCATGGATTTGAAGCTGAATCTTCTACTTCGCATTGATTTGAAGCTGAATCATTTGTTTCGCATGGATTTGGAGCTAAGCCTTCTACTTCGCATTGTTTGAAGCTAGATCATGTGTTTCACTTGGATATGAAGCTAACTCGTTTGTTTCGTCTGCATTTGAAGCTATATCACTTATATCGCAAGTATCTGAACCTAAGTCATTTGGTTCGCATGGATTTAAAGCTAAGACTTCTACTTCGTATCGGTTTGAAGTTAAATGATATGTATCGAATGGATTTGTAGCTAACTCGTTTGATTCGTCTGCATTTGAAGCTATATCACTTATATCCGAAGTGTGTGAAGCTCAATCATTTGTTTCGCATGGATTTGAAGCTAAACCTTCTACATCGCAATGATTTGAAGCTAAATCATTTGTTTCGCTTGGATATGAAGCTATCTTGTTTGTTTCGTCTGCATTTGAAGCTATATCACTTATATCGTCATTATCTGAATCTCGATCTTTTGTATCGCTTGGATTTGTAGCTAAACCTTCTAAATCGCATTGATTTGAATCCAAATCATGTGATTCGCATGAATTTGAAGCTAACTCGTTTGTTTCGTCTGCGTTTGAAGCTATATCACTCATATCCCAAGTGTTTGAAGCTAATTCATTTGTGTAGCATGGATTTGAAGCTAAACCTTCTACATAGCATTGATTTGAAGCTAAATCATTTGTTTCGCATGGATTTGAAGCTAAGCCTTCTACTTCGCATTGATTTGAAGCTACATCATGTGATTCGCTTGGATTTAAAGCTAACTCGTTTGTTTCGTCTGCATTAGAAGCTATGTCACTTATATCGCAAGTATCTGAAGCTAAATCATTGGTTTCGCATGGATTTGAAGCTAAACCTTCTACGTCGCATTGATTTGCTGCTAAATCATGTGTTTCGCATGGATTTGAAGCTAATTCGTTCGTTGCGCATGCAGTTGAATCTAAATAACGTATATCACAAGTATTTGTAGCTAAACCATTTCTTTCGCATGGATTTAATGTTAATCCTTCTACTTCGTATTGATTTGAAGCTAAACCATTTGTTTCGCATGGATTCGAAAATCAGCCTTCTACTTCGCATTTATTTGAAGCTGAATCATGTGTTTCGTATGAACTTCAAGCTAACTCGTTTGTTTCAAATGCAGTTGAAGCGAAATCATATATATCACAAGTATTTGATGCTGGACCATTTGTTTCGCATGAATATTAAGCTAAACCATGTTTTTCAAATGAATTTGAAGCAAAATCATGAGTTTCGCATGGATTCGAAGCTAACTCGTTTGTTTGGCCTGCATTTGAAGCTACATCATGTATATCAGAATTATTTAAATCTAAACTATTTGTTTCGCATGGATTCGAAGATAACTCGTTTGTTTCGCATGTCGTTGAAGCTAAATCATGTATATCACATGTATTTGAAGATAAACCACTTGATTCGCGTGGATTTGACGCTGAGCCATCTACTTCGCATTGATTTGCAGCTGAATCATGTGTTTCGCATAGACTTGAAGCTTATTCGATTGTTTCGCATGCAGCTGAAGCTGTGTCACCTATATCCCAAGTGTTTGAAGCTCAATCATTCGTTTCGCATGGTTTTGAAGCTAAACCTTCTAAATCGTATTAATTCGAAGCTAAATCACGTGATTCACTTGGAATTGAAGCTAACTCGTTCGTTTCGTCTGCATTTGAAGCTTTATCACTTATATCGCAAGTATCTGAATCTAAATCATTTGTTTCGCATGAATTTGAAGCTAAGCCTTCTACTTCGTATAGATTTGAAGTTAAATCATGTGTTTCGCTTGGATTTGAAGCTAAACCTTCTGCATCGCATTGATTTGAAGCTAAATCATGTGTTTTGCATGGATTTGATGCTAACTCGTTTGTTTCGCCTGCATTTGAAGCTATATCACTTATATCGCAAGTATCTGAATCTAAATCATTTCTTTCTCATGAATTTGAAGCTAAACCTTCTACAACGCATTGATTTCAAGCTAAATCATGTGATTTGCTTGGATTTGATGCTAACTCGTTTGTTTCGTCTGCATTTGAAGAAATATCAGTTATATCGCAAGTATCTGATGCTAAATCATTTATTTCGCACGGATTTGAATATAAATCATCTACATCGCATGGATTTGCAGCTAAATCATATGTTTCGCAAGAATTTGCAGCTAACTCGTTAGTTTCGCCTGCATTTGAAGCTATATAACTTATATCTCAAGTATCTGAATCTAGATCATTTGTTTCGCATGGATTTGAAGCTAAGCCTTCTACTTCGTATCGATTTCAAGCTAAATCATGTGTTTCGCATGGATTTGAAACTAAACCTCCTGCATCGCATTGATTTGAAGCTTAATCATGTGTTTTGCATGGATTTGATGCTAAGCCTTCTACTTCGCATTGTTTTAAAGCTACATCATTTGATTCGCTTGGATTTAAAGCTAACGCGTTTGTTTCGTCTGCATTAGAAGCTATGTCACTTATATCGCAAGTATCTGAAGCTAAATCATTGGTTTCGCATGGATTTGAAGCTAAACCTTCTACGTCGCATTGATTTGCTGCTAAATCATGTGTTTCGCATGGATTTGAAGCTAATTCGTTCGTTGCGCATGCAGTTGAATCTAAATAACATATATGACAAGTATTTGTAGCTAAACCATTTCTTTCGCATGGATTTAATGTTAATCCTTCTACTTCGTATTGATTTGAAGCTAAACCATTTGTTTCGCATGGATTCGAAAATCAGCCTTCTACTTCGCATTTATTTGAAGCTGAATCATGTGTTTCGTATGAACTTCAAGCTAACTCGTTTGTTTCAAATGCAGTTGAAGCGAAATCATATATATCACAAGTATTTGATGCTGGACCATTTGTTTCGCATGAATATTAAGCTAAACCATGTTTTTCAAATGAATTTGAAGCAAAATCATGAGTTTCGCATGGATTCGAAGCTAACTCGTTTGTTTGGCCTGCATTTGAAGCTACATCATGTATATCAGAATTATTTAAATCTAAACTATTTGTTTCGCATGGATTCGAAGATAACTCGTTTGTTTCGCATGTCGTTGAAGCTAAATCATGTATATCACATGTATTTGAAGCTCAACCACTTGATTCGCATGGATTTGACGCTGAGCCATCTACTTCGCATTGATTTGCAGCTGAATCATGTGTTTCGCATAGACTTGAAGCTTATTCGATTGTTTCGCATGCAGCTGAAGCTGTGTCACCTATATCCCAAGTGTTTGAAGCTCAATCATTCGTTTCGCATGGTTTTGAAGCTAAACCTTCTAAATCGTATTAATTCGAAGCTAAATCAAGTGATTCACTTGGATTTGAAGATGACTCGTTCGTTTCGTCTGCATTTGAAGCTTTATCACTTATATCGCAAGTATCTGAATCTAAATCATTTGTTTCGCATGAATTTGAAGCTAAGCCTTCTACTTCGTATAGATTTGAAGTTAAATCATGTGTTTCGCTTGGATTTGAAGCTAAACCTTCTGCATCGCATTGATTTGACGCTAAATCATCTGTTTTGCATGGATTTGATGCTAACTCGTTTGTTTCCCCTCCATTTAAAGCTATATCACTTATATCGCAAGTATCTGAATCTAAATCATTTGTTTCTCATGAATTTGAAGCTAAGCCTTCTACTTCGTATAGATTTGAAGTTAAATCATGTGTTTCGCTTGGATTTGAAGCTAAACCTTCTGCATCGCATTGATTTGAAGCTAAATCATGTGTTTTGCATGGATTTGATGCTTACTCGTTTGTTTCCCCTGCATTTGAAGCTATATCACTTATATCGCAAGTATCTGAATCTAAATCATTTGTTTCGCATGTATTTGAAGCTAAACCATCTACATCGCATTGATTTGCATCTAAATCATATGTCTCGCATGGATTTGAAGCTAACTCGTTTGATTCGTTTGCATTTAAAGCTATATCACTTATAACCCAATTGTTCGAAGCTAAATCATTTGTTTCGCATGGATTTCTAGCTAAGCCTTCTACTTCGTATCGTTTTTTGCTAAATGAAATATATTGCATGGATTTTGAAGCAAACTCGTTTGATACGCCTGCATTTAAAGCTATATCACTTATATCCCAAGTGTTTGAAGCTAAATCATTTGTTTCGCATGGATTTGAAGCTAAACATTCTACATCGCATTGATTTGAAGCTAAATCAGGTGTTTCGGTTCGATTTGAAGCTAAACCTTCTGCATCGCATTGATTTGACGCTAAATCATGTCTTTTGCATGGATTTGATGCTAACTCGTTTGTTTCCCCTGCATTTGAAGCTATATCAGTTATATCGCAAGTATCTGATGCTAAATCATTTATTTCGCACGGATTTGAATATAAATCATCTACATCGCATGGATTTGCAGCTAAATCATATGTTTCGCATGAATTTGCAGCTAACTCGTTAGTTTCGCCTGCATTTAATGCTATATAACTTATATCTCAAGTATCTGAATCTAGATCATTTGTTTCGCATGGATTTGAAGCTAAGCCTTCTACTTCGTATCGATTTCAAGCTAAATCATGTTTTTCGCACGGATTTGAAACTAAACCTCCTGCATCGCATTGATTTGAAGCTTAATCATGTGTCTTGCATGGATTTGATGCTAACTCGTTTGTTTCCCCTACATTTAAAGCTATATCACTTATATTGCAAGTATCTGAATCGAAATCATTTGTTTCGCATGAATTTGAAGCTAAGCCTTCTACTTCGTATAGATTTGAAGTTAAATGACATGTATCACATGGATTTTGAAGCTAACTCGTTTGATTCGTCTGCATTTGAAGCTATATCACTTATATCCCAACTGTTTGAAGCTAAATCATTTGTTACGCATTGATTTGAAACTAAATCATGTGATTTGCTTGGATTTGAAGCTAACTCGTTTGTTTCGTCTGCATTTGAAGAAATACCACTTATATCTCAAGTTTTTGAAGCTAAACCATTTGTTTCGCATGGATTTGAAGATAAGCCTTCTACTTTGTATCGATTTGAAGCTAAATGAAATGTGTCGCATGGATTTGAACTATCTCGTATGATTCGTCTGCATTTAAAGCTATATCACTTATATCCCAAGTGTTTGAAACTAAATCATTTGTTTCGCATGGATTTGAAGCTAAATCTTCTACATCGCATTGATTTGAAGCTAAATCATGTGTTTCGCTTGGATTTGAAGCTAAACCTTCTGCATCGCATTGATTTGACGCTAAATCATGTGTTTTGCGTGGTTTTTATGCTAACTCGCCTGTTTCCTCTGCATTTGAAGCTATATCAGTTATATCGCAAGTATCTGATGCTAAATCATTTATTTCGCACGGATTTGAATATAAATCATCTACATCGCATGGATTTGCAGCTAACTCATGTGTTTCGCATGGATTTGAAGCTAACTCGTTAGTTTCGCCTTCATTTGAAGCTATATAAATTATATCTCAAGTATCTGAATCTAAATCATTTGTTTCGCATGGATTTGAAGCTAAGCCTTCTACTTCGTATAGATTTGAAGTTACATCATGTGTTTCGCTTGGATTTGAAGCTAACTCGTTTGATTCGTCAGCATTTGAAGCTATATCACTTATATCGCAAGTATCTGAATCTAAATCATTTGTTTCGCATGAATTTGAAGCTAAGCCTTTTACTTCGTATCGATTTGAAGCTAAATCATGTGTTTTGCATGGATTTGATGCTAACTCGTTTGATTCCCCTGCATTTGAAGCTATATCACTTATATCGCAAGTATCTGAATCTAAATCATTTGTTTCGCATGAATTTGAAGCTAAACCTTCTACAACGCATTGATTTCAAGCTAAATCATGTGATTTGCTTGGATTTGAAGCTAACGCGTTTGTGTCGTCTGCATTTGGATAAATATCACTTATATCTCAAGTGTTTGAAGCTAAATCATTTGTTTCGCATGGATTTGAAGCTAAGCCTTATACTTCGTATCGATTTGAAGCTAAATGAAATGTATCGCATGGATTTGAAGCTAACTCGTTTGATTCGTCTGCATTTGAAGCTATATAACTCATATCCCAAGTGATTGAAAATAAATCATTGGTTTAGCATGGATTTGAAGCTAAATCATCTAGATCGCATTGATTTGCAGCTAAATCATGTGTCTCGCATGGATTTGAAGCTAACTCGTTTGATTCGTCTGCATTTAAAGATATATCATTTATATCCCAATTGTATGAAGCTAAATCATTTGTTTCGCATGGATTTGTAGCGAAGCCTTCTACATCGCATTGATTTGCTGCTAAATCATGTGTTTCGCATGGATTTGATGCTAAACCTTCTACATCGCATGGATTTGAAGCTGAACCTTCTACATCGCACTGATTTGAAGCTAAATCACGTGTTTCGCTTGGATACGAAGCTAACCCGTTTGTTTCTCCTGCATTTGAAGCTATATCACTTATATCGCATGTATATGAAGCTAAATCATTTATTTCGCATTGCTTTGAAGTTAAGCCTTCTACATCGCATTGATTTGAAGCTAAATTATGTGTTTCGGTTGAATTTGAACCTAATTCGTTTGTTTCGCATGCAGTTGAAGCTAAATCATGTATAAAACAAGTATTTGATTCCATACTATACGTTTCGCATGGATTTGAAACGTAGCCTTCTACTTCGCATTGATTTGAAGGTAAATCATGTGTTTCGAATGGATTTGATGCTAATCCTTCTACTTCGTATTGAGTTGTAGCTAAACCATTTGTTTCGCATCGATCCTAAAATCAGGTTTCTACATCGCATTGATTAAAAGCAAAATCATGAGTTTCGAACTGATTTGAAGCTAACTCGTTTGTTTAGAATGCAGTTGAAGCTAAATCATGTATATCACATGTATTTGAAGCTAAACCATTTGAATCGCATGGATTTGAAGCTGAACCTTCTACTTCGCATTGATTTGAAGCTGAATCATTTGTTCCGCATGAATTTGAAGCTAACCCGTTTGTTTCATATGCAGTTGAAGCTAAATGATGTATATCAAAAGTATTTGAAGCTGAACTATTTGTTTCGCATGGATTTGAAGCTAAACCTTCTAAATCGCATTGATTTGAAGCTAAATCATGTGATTCGCTTGGATTTGAAGCTAACTCGTTTGTTTCGTCTGCATTTGAAGCTACGTCACTTATATCGCAAGTATTTGAAGCCAAATCAATTGTGTCGCATGGATTTGAATCAAAACATTCTGCATCTCATTCATTTGAAGCTAACTCACGTGTTCCGCTTGGATTTGAAGCTAAACCTACTACATCTCATTGATTTGATGCTAAATCATGTGTTTCGCATGGAGTTGAAGCTAAACCATCTACATAGAATTGTTTTGAAGCTTAGTCATGTGTTTTGCATGGGATTGAAGCTAACTCGTTTGTTTCCCCTGCATTTAAAGCTTTATTACTAATAGCGCAAGCATCTGATGCTAAATCATTTGTTTCGCACGGATTTGAAGCTACACCTTCTACATCGCATTGATTTGCAGCTAAATCATGTGTTTCGCTTGGATTTGAAGCTAAACCTTCCACATCGCATTGATTTGAAGCTAAATCATGTGTGTCGCTTGTACTTGAAGCTAACACGATTGTTTCGTCTGCATTGGAAGCTATATCACTTACATCGCAAGTTCCTGTTCTAAATCATGTGTTTCGCTTGGATTTGAAGCTAGATCTTCTACATCGCATTGATTTGCAGCTAAATCATGTGTTTCGCTTGGATTTGAAGCTAAACCTTCTACATCGCATTGATTTGAAGCTAAATCATGTGTGTCGCTTGTATTTGAAGCTAACTCGATTGTTTCGTCTGCATTGGAAGCTATATCACTTATATCGCAAGTATCTGAAGCTATATCTTTGTGTCGCATGGATTTGAATCTAAATCTTCTACTTCGCATTGATTTAAAGCTAAGTCGTGTGTATCGCTTGGATTTTGATACTAACTCGTTTGATTCGTCTGCATTTGAAGCTATGTCATTTATATCGCAACTATCTGATGCTGAATCATTTGTTTCGCATGGATGTGAAGCTACACCATCTACATCGCATTGATAGTCAGCTAAATCAAGCGTTTCGCATGTATTTGGAGCTAACTGATTTGTTTCTCCAGCATTTGAAGCTATATCACTTATACCGCAAGTGCTTGTAGCTAAATCATTTGTTTCGCATGGACTTGAAGCTAAACCTTCTACATCGCATTGATTTGCTGCTAAATCATGTGTTTCGCTTGGATTTGAAGCTAAACCTTCTGCATCGCATTGATTTGAAGCTAAATCATGTGTTTTGCATGGATTTGATGCTAACTCGTTTGTTTCCCCTGCATTTGAAGCTATATCACTTATATCGCAAGTATCTGAATCTAAATCATTTGTTTCGCATGAATTTGAAGCTAAGCCTTCTACTTCGTATAGATTTGAAGTTACATCATGTGTTTCGCTTGGATTTGAAGCTAACTCGTTTGATTCGTCAGCATTTGAAGCTATATCACTTATATCGCAAGTATCTGAATCTAAATCATTTGTTTCGCATGAATTTGAAGCTAAGCCTTTTACTTCGTATCGATTTGAAGCTAAATCATGTGTTTTGCATGGATTTGATGCTAACTCGTTTGATTCCCCTGCATTTGAAGCTATATCACTTATATCGCAAGTATCTGAATCTAAATCATTTGTTTCGCATGAATTTGAAGCTAAACCTTCTACAACGCATTGATTTCAAGCTAAATCATGTGATTTGCTTGGATTTGAAGCTAACGCGTTTGTGTCGTCTGCATTTGGATAAATATCACTTATATCTCAAGTGTTTGAAGCTAAATCATTTGTTTCGCATGGATTTGAAGCTAAGCCTTATACTTCGTATCGATTTGAAGCTAAATGAAATGTATCGCATGGATTTGAAGCTAACTCGTTTGATTCGTCTGCATTTGAAGCTATATAACTCATATCCCAAGTGATTGAAAATAAATCATTGGTTTAGCATGGATTTGAAGCTAAATCATCTAGATCGCATTGATTTGCAGCTAAATCATGTGTCTCGCATGGATTTGAAGCTAACTCGTTTGATTCGTCTGCATTTAAAGATATATCATTTATATCCCAATTGTATGAAGCTAAATCATTTGTTTCGCATGGATTTGTAGCGAAGCCTTCTACATCGCATTGATTTGCTGCTAAATCATGTGTTTCGCATGGATTTGATGCTAAACCTTCTACATCGCATGGATTTGAAGCTGAACCTTCTACATCGCACTGATTTGAAGCTAAATCACGTGTTTCGCTTGGATACGAAGCTAACCCGTTTGTTTCTCCTGCATTTGAAGCTATATCACTTATATCGCATGTATATGAAGCTAAATCATTTATGTCGCATTGCTTTGAAGTTAAGCCTTCTACATCGCATTGATTTGAAGCTAAATTATGTGTTTCGGTTGAATTTGAACCTAATTCGTTTGTTTCGCATGCAGTTGAAGCTAAATCATGTATAAAACAAGTATTTGATTCCATACTATACGTTTCGCATGGATTTGAAACGTAGCCTTCTACTTCGCATTGATTTGAAGGTAAATCATGTGTTTCGAATGGATTTGATGCTAATCCTTCTACTTCGTATTGAGTTGTAGCTAAACCATTTGTTTCGCATCGATCCTAAAATCAGGTTTCTACATCGCATTGATTAGAAGCAAAATCATGAGTTTCGAACTGATTTGAAGCTAACTCGTTTGTTTAGAATGCAGTTGAAGCTAAATCATGTATATCACATGTATTTGAAGCTAAACCATTTGAATCGCATGGATTTGAAGCTGAACCTTCTACTTCGCATTGATTTGAAGCTGAATCATTTGTTCCGCATGAATTTGAAGCTAACCCGTTTGTTTCATATGCAGTTGAAGCTAAATGATGTATATCAAAAGTATTTGAAGCTGAACTATTTGTTTCGCATGGATTTGAAGCTAAACCTTCTAAATCGCATTGATTTGAAGCTAAATCATGTGATTCGCTTGGATTTGAAGCTAACTCGTTTGTTTCGTCTGCATTTGAAGCTACGTCACTTATATCGCAAGTATTTGAAGCCAAATCAATTGTGTCGCATGGATTTGAATCAAAACATTCTGCATCTCATTCATTTGAAGCTAACTCACGTGTTCCGCTTGGATTTGAAGCTAAACCTACTACATCTCATTGATTTGATGCTAAATCATGTGTTTCGCATGGAGTTGAAGCTAAACCATCTACATAGAATTGTTTTGAAGCTTAGTCATGTGTTTTGCATGGGATTGAAGCTAACTCGTTTGTTTCCCCTGCATTTAAAGCTGTATTACTAATAGCGCAAGCATCTGATGCTAAATCATTTGTTTCGCACGGATTTGAAGCTACACCTTCTACATCGCATTGATTTGCAGCTAAATCATGTGTTTCGCTTGGATTTGAAGCTAAAACTTCCACATCGCATTGATTTGAAGCTAAATCATGTGTGTCGCTTGTACTTGAAGCTAACACGATTGTTTCGTCTGCATTGGAAGCTATATCACTTACATCGCAAGTTCCTGTTCTAAATCATGTGTTTCGCTTGGATTTGAAGCTAGATCTTCTACATCGCATTGATTTGCAGCTAAATCATGTGTTTCGCTTGGATTTGAAGCTAAACCTTCTACATCGCATTGATTTGAAGCTAAATCATGTGTGTCGCTTGTATTTGAAGCTAACTCGATTGTTTCGTCTGCATTGGAAGCTATATCACTTATATCGCAAGTATCTGAAGCTATATCTTTGTGTCGCATGGATTTGAATCTAAATCTTCTACTTCGCATTGATTTAAAACTAAGTCGTGTGTATCGCTTGGATTTTGATACTAACTCGTTTGATTCGTCTGCATTTGAAGCTATGTCATTTATATCGCAACTATCTGATGCTGAATCATTTGTTTCGCATGGATGTGAAGCTACACCATCTACATCGCATTGATAGTCAGCTAAATCAAGCGTTTCGCATGTATTTGGAGCTAACTGATTTGTTTCTCCAGCATTTGAAGCTATATCACTTATACCGCAAGTGCTTGTAGCTAAATCATTTGTTTCGCATGGACTTGAAGCTAAACCTTCTACATCGCATTGATTTGCTGCTAAATCATGTGTTTCGCATGGACTTGAAGCTAACTCGTTTGTTTCTCCTGCATTTGAAGCTATATAGCTTATATTGCATGTATCTGATACTAAATCATTTGTGTCGCATGGATTTGAAACTAACCCTTCTACATCACATTGATTTGAAGCTACATCATGTGTTTCGCATGGAGTTGAAGCTAACTCGTTTGTTTCGTCCGCATTTGAAGCTATATCACTTATATCGCATGTATCTGTACCTAAATCATTTGTTTCGCATGGATTTGAAGCTAAACCTTCTATGTCGCATTGATTTGCTGCTAAATCATGTGTTTCGCATGGATTTGAAGCTAATTCGTTCGTTGCGCATGCAGTTTAATCTAAATAACGTATATCACAAGTATTTGTAGCTAAACCATTTGTTTCGCATGGATTTAATGTTAATCCTTCTACTTCGTATTGATTTGAAACTAAACCATTTGTTTCGCATGGATTCGAAAATCAGCCTTCTACTTCGCATTTATTTGAAGCTGAATCATGTGTTTCGTATGAACTTGAAGCTAACTCGTTTGTTTCAAATGCAGTTGAAGCGATATCATGTATATCACAAGTATTTGCTGGAACATTTGTTCCGCATGAATATTAAGCTAAACCATGTTTTTCAAATTAATTTGAAGCTAAATAATGTGTTTCGCATGGATTTGAAGCTAACTCGTTTGTTTCGCATGCAGTTGAAGCTACATCATGTATATCACAGGTATTTGAAGCTAAACCACTTGTTTCGCATGGATTCGAAGACATGCCTTCTACTTCGCATTGATATGAAGCTACATCATGTTTCGCATGGATTTGAAGCTAATTCGTTTGTTTCGCATGCAGTTGAAGCTAAATCATGTATATCACAAGTATTTGAAGCTGAACCATTTGCTTCGCATGAATATTATGCTAAACCATGTGTTTCGAATGAATTTGAAGCTAAATCATGTGTTTCGGATGGATTTGATGATAAAACTCGTTTGTGTCGCCAGCATTTGAAGCTAAATCATGTATATCACAAGTATTTGAAGCGAAACCATTTGTTTCGCCTGGATTCGAAGATCAGCCTTCTACTTCGCATTGATTTGAAGCTAAATCATATGTTTCGCATGGATTTGAAGCCAATTCGTTTGTATCGCCTGCATTTGAAGCTAAATCATGTATATCACAAGTATTTGAAGCTAAGCCATTTGTTTCGCATGGATTCGAAAATAAGCCTTCTACTTTGCATTGATTTGATTCTAAATCATGTTTTTCGCTTGGATTTAAAGCTAACTCGTTTGTGTCGCCTGCATTTGAAGCTAAATCATGTATATCACAAGTATTTGAAGCGAACCCATTTGTTTCGCATGGATTCGAAGATCAGTCTTCTACTTCGCATTGATGTGAAGCTATATCATATGTTTCGTCTGGATTTGAAGCTAAGCCTTCTACTTCGCTTTGATTTGAAGCTAAATCATATGTTTCGTATGGATTTAGAGCTAACACTTTTGTTTCGCAAGCAGTTGAAGCCAAATCATGTATAACACAAATATTTGAAGTTATACCATTTGATTCGCACGGATTTGAAGCTAACCCTTCTACTTCGCATTGATTTGGAGCTAAATCATGTGTTTCGCATGGATTTGAAGCTAACTCGTTTGTCTCGCAAGCTGTTGATTCTAAATCATGTATATCACAAGTATTTGATACTCACCAATTTGTTTCGCATGGTTTCGAAGATAAGCGTTCTACTTCGCATTGATTTGAAGCTAAATCATTTGATTCACTTGGATTTGTGGCTAACTCATTTGTTTCGCATGCATTTGCCAAATCATGTATATCACAAATATTTGAAGCTAAACCATTTGATTCGCATGGATTTGAAACTAAGCCTTCTACTTCGCATTGATATAAACCTAAATCACGTTTTTCTCTTGGATTTGAAGCTAACTCGTTTGTTTCGCATGCAGTTGAAGCTAAATCATGTATGTCACAAGTATTTGAAGCTGAACCATTTGCTTCGCATGAATTTTATGCTAAACCATGTGTTTCGAATGAATTTGAAGCTAAATCATGTGTTTCGGATGGATTTGATGATAAAACTCGTTTGTGTCGCCAGCATTTGAAGCTAAATCATGTATATCACAAGTATTTGAAGCGAAACCATTTGTTTCGCATGGATTCGAAGATCAGCCTTCTACTTCGCATTGATATGAAGCTACATCATGTTACGCATGGATTTGAAGCTAATTCGTTTGTTTCGCATGCAGTTGAAGCTAAATCATGTATATCACAAGTATTTGAAGCTGAACCATTTGCTTCGCATGAATATTATGCTAAACCATGTGTTTCGAATGAATTTGAAGCTAAATCATGTGTTTCGGATGGATTTGATGATAAAACTCGTTTGTGTCGCCAGCATTTGAAGCTAAATCATGTATATCACAAGTATTTGAAGCGAAACCATTTGTTTCGCTTGGATTCGAAGATCAGCCTTCTACTTCGCATTGATTTGAAGCTAAATCATATGTTTCGCATGGATTTGAAGCTAATTCGTTTGTATCGCCTGCATTTGTAGCTAAATCATGTATATCACAAGTATTTGAAGCTAAGCCATTTGTTTCGCATGGATTTGAAAATAAGCCTTCTACTGTGCATTGATTTGATTCTAAATCATGTTTTTCGCTTGGATTTAAAGCTAACTCGTTTGTTTCGCCTGGATTTGAAGCCAAATCGTGTATATCGCAAGTATTTGGTGCTAAACCATTTGTTTCGCATGGATTCGGAGATAAGCCTCCTACTTCGCATTGATTTGAAGCTAAATCATGTGTTTCGTCTGGATTTGAAGCTAAGCCTTCTACTTCGCTTTGATTTGAAGCTAAATCATGTGTTTCGTATGGATTTAGAGCTAACACATTTGTTTCGCACGCAGTTGAAGCCAAATCATGTATAACACAAATATTTGAAGTTAAACCATTTGATTCGCATGGATTTGAAGCTAACCCTTCTACTTCGCATTGATTTGGAGCTAAATCATGTGTTCCGCATGGATTTGAAGCTAACTCGTTTGTCTCGCATGCTGTTGAAGCTAAATCATGTATATCACAAGTATTTGATTCTGACCAATTTGTTTCGCATGGTTTCGAAGATCAGCCTTCTACTTCGCAATTGATTTGAAGCTAAATCATGTGTTTCGCATGGATTTGAAGCTAACTCGTTTGATTCGTTTGCATTTGAAGCCATATCACTTATATCTCAAGTGTTTGAAGCTAAATCATTTGTTTCGCATGGATTTGAAGCTAAACCTTCTACATCGCATTGATTTGCAGCTAAATCATGTGTTTCACTTGGATTTGAAGCTAACTCGTTAGTTTTGCCTGCATTTGAAGCTATATCACCTATATCCCAAGTTTTTGAAGCTCAATCATTTGCTTCGCAAGGATTTGAAGCCAATCCTCCAACATCGCATTGATTTCAAGCTAAATCATGTGTTTCGCTTGGATTTGAAACTAAACCTCCTGCATCGCATTGATTTGAAGCTTAATCATGTATTTTGTATGGATTTGATGCTAACTCGTTTGTTTCCCCTGCATTTGAAGCTATATCACTTATATCGCAAGTATCTGAATCTAAATCATTTGTTTCGCATGAATTTGAAGCTAAGCCTTCTACTTCGTATAGATTTGAAGTTAAATGACATGTATCGCATGGATTTTGAAGCTAACTCGTTTGATTCGTCCGCATTTGAAGCTATATGACTTATATCCCAACTGTTTGAAGCTAAATCATTTGTTTCGCATGGATTTGAAGCTAAACCTTCTACAACGCATTGATTTGAAGCTAAATCATGTGATTTGCTTGGATTTGAACTATCTCGTTTGATTCGTCTGCATTTGAAGCTATATCACTTATATCCCAAGTAATTGAAGCTAAATCATTTGTTTCGCATGGATTTGCAGCTAAACCATCTACATCGCATGGATTTGCAGCTAAATCATGTGTCTCGCATGGATTTGAAGCTAACTCGTTTGATGCGTCTGCATTTAAAGCTATATCACTTATATCCCAATTGCATATAGCTAAATCATTTGTTTCGCATGGATTTGTAGCTAAGCCTTCTACTTCTTATCGATTTGAAGCTAAATGAAATGTATCGCATGGATTTTGAAGCTAACTCGTTTGATTCGTCTGCATTTAAAGCTATATCACTTATATCCCAAGTGTTTGAAGCTAAATCATTTGTTTCGCATGGATTTGAAGCTAAACCTTCGACATCGCATTGATTTGAAGCTAAATCATGTGACTTGCTTGGATTTGAACTATCTCGTTTGATTCGTCTGCATTTGAAGCTATATCACTTATATCCCAAGTAATTGAAGCTAAATCATTTGTTTCGCATGGATTTGAAGCTAAACCATCTACATCGCTTTGATTTGCAGCTAAATCATGTGTCTCGCATGGATTTGAAACTAACTCGTTTGATGGGTCTGCATTTAAAGCTATATCACTTATATCCCAATTGTATGAAGCTAAATCATTTGTTTCGCATGGATTTGTAGCTAAACCTTCTACTTCGTATCGATTTGATGCTAAATGAAATGTATCGCATGGATTTTGAAGTTAACTCGTTTGATTCGACTGCATTTAAAGCTATATCACTAATATCGCAAGTATCTGAATCTAAATCATTTGTTTCGCATGAATTTGAAGCTAAGCCTTCTACTTCGTATAGATTAGAAGTTAGATCATGTGTTTCGCTTGGATTTGAAGCTAAACCTTCTGCATCGCATTGATTTGGAGCTAAATCATGTGATTTGCTTGGATTTGAAGCTAACTCGTTTGATTCGTCTGCATTTGAAGAAATATCACTTATATCTCAAGTGTTTGAAGCTGAATCATTTGTTTCGCATGGATTTGAAGCTAAGCCTTATATTTCGTATCGATTTGAAGCTAAATGAAATGTATCGCATGGATTTGAAGCTAACTCGTTTGATTCGTCTGCATTTGAAGCTGTATCACTTATATCCCAAGTGATTGAAGCTAAATCATTTGTTTCGCATGGATTTGAAGCTAACTCGTTAGTTTTGCCTGCATTTGAAGCTATATCACCTATATCCCAAGTTTTTGAAGCTCAATCATTTGCTTCGCAAGGATTTGAAGCCAATCCTCCAACATCGCATTGATTTCAAGCTAAATCATGTGTTTCGCTTGGATTTGAAACTAAACCTCCTGCATCGCATTGATTTGAAGCTTAATCATGTATTTTGTATGGATTTGATGCTAACTCGTTTGATTCGTCTGCATTTGAAGCTATATCACTTATATCCCAAGTAATTGAAGCTAAATCATTTGTTTCGCATGGATTTGCAGCTAAACCATCTACATCGCATTGATTTGCAGCTAAATCATGTGTCTCGCATGGATTTGATGCTAACTCGTTTGATGCGTCTGCATTTAAAGCTATATCACTTATATCCCAATTGCATATAGCTAAATCATTTGTTTCGCATGGATTTGTAGCTAAGCCTTCTACTTCGTATCGATTTGAAGCTAAATGAAATGTATCGCATGGATTTTGAAGCTAACTCGTTTGATTCGTCTGCATTTAAAGCTATATCACTTATATCCCAAGTGTTTGAAGCTAAATCATTTGTTTCGCATGGATTTGAAGCTAAACCTTCGACATCGCATTGATTTGAAGCTAAATCATGTGACTTGCTTGGATTTGAACTATCTCGTTTGATTCGTCTGCATTTGAAGCTATATCACTTATAACCCAAGTAATTGAAGCTAAATCATTTGTTTCGCATGGATTTGAAGCTAAACCATCTACATCGCTTTGATTTGCAGCTAAATCATGCGTCTCGCATGGATTTGAAGCTAACACGTTTGATGCGTCTGCATTTAAAGCTATATCACTTATATCCCAATTGTATGAAGCTAAATCATTTGTTTCGCATGGATTTGTAGCTAAGCATTCTACTTCGTATCGATTTGATGCTAAATGAATTGTATCGCATGGATGTTGAAGCTAACTCGTTTGATTCGACTGCATTTAAAGCTATATCACTTATATCCCAAGGGTTTGAAGCTAAATCATTTGTTTCGCATGGATTTGAAGCTAAACATTCTACATGGCATTGATTTGAATCTAAATCATGTGTTTCGCTTGGAATTGAAGCTAAACCTTCTGCATCGCATTGATTTGACGCTAAATCATGTGTTTTGCATGGATTTGATGCTTACTCGCCTGTTTCCCCTGCATTTGAAGCTATATCAGTTATATCGCAAGTTTCTGTTGATAAATCATTTATTTCGCACGGATTTGAATCTAAATCATCTACATAGCATGGATTTGCAGATAAATCATGTGTTTCGCATGGAGTTGAAGCTAACCCGTTAGTTTCGCCTACATTTGAAGCTATATAACTTATATCTCTAGTATCTGAATCTAAATCACTTGTTTCCAATGGATTTGAAGCTAAGCCTTCTACATCGCATTTATTTCAAGCTAAATCATGTGTTTCGCTTGGATTTGAAGCTAAACCTTCTGCATCGCATTGATTTGAATCTAAATCATGTGTTTTGCATGGATTTGATGCTAACTCGTTTGTTTCCCCTGCATTTGAAGCTATATCACTTATATCGCAAGTATCTGAATCTAAATCACTTGTTTCGCATGAATTTGAAGCTAAGCCTTCTACTTCGTATAGATTAGAAGTTAGATCATGTGTTTCGCTTGGATTTGAAGCTAAACCTTCTGCATCGCATTGATTTGAAGCTAAATCATGTGATTTGCTTGGATTAGAAGTTAACTCGTTTGATTCGTCTGCATTTGAAGAAATATCACTTATATCGCAAGTATCTGAATCTAAATCATTTGTTTCGCATGAATTTGAAGCTCAACCTTCTACTTCGCATTGATTTGAACCTAAATTATGTGTTTCGGTTGAATTTGAACCTAATTCGTTTGTTTCGCATGCAGTTGAAGCTAAATCATGTATAAAACAAGTTTTTGATTCCAACCTATACGTTTCGCATGGTTTTGAAACTTAGTCTTCTACTCCGCATTGATTTGAAGATAAATCATGTGTTTCGAATGGATTTGATGCTAATCCTTCTACTTCGTATTGATTTGAAGCTAAACCATGTATATCACAAGTATTTGAAGCTAAACCATTTGTTTCGCATGGATTGGAAGCTAAGCCATCTAGTTCGCATTGATTTGAAGCTAAATAATGTGTTTCGCTTGGATTCGAATCTAACTCGTTTGTTTCGCATGCAGTTGAATCCACATCATGTATATCACAGGTATTTGAAGCTAAACCATTTGTTTCGCATGGATTCGAAGCTAATTCGTTTGTATCGCCTGCATATGAAGCTAAATCATGTATATCACAAGTATTTGAAGCTAAGCCATTTGTTTCGCATGGATTCGAAAATAAGCCTTCTACTTCGCATTGATTTGATGCTAAATCATGTTTTTCGCTTGGATTTGAAGCTAATCGTTTGTTTCACCTGGATTTGATGCTAAATCGTGTATATCACAAGTATTTGGTGCTAAACCATTTGTTTCGCATGGATTCGAAGATAAGCCTTCTACTTCGCATTGATTTGAAGCTAAATCATGTATTTCGCATGGATTTGAATCTAGCTCATTTGTTTTGCATGCAGTTGAAGCAATGTCATGTATAAAACAAGTATTTGATGCTGACCCATTTGTTTCGCATGCATTGGAAGATCAGCCTTCTACTTCGCATTGATTTGAAGTTAAAGCATGTGTTTCGCATGGATTTGAAGCTAACTAGTTTGTTTCGCATGCAGTTGAAGCTAAATCAAGTATATCACAGGTATTTGAAGCTAAACCGTTTGTTTCGCATGGATTCGAAGTTAATCCTTCTACTTCGCATTGATTTGAAGCTAAATCATGTGTTTCGAATGAATTTGAAGCTAAATCATGTGTTTCGGGTGGATTTGATGATAAAACTCGTTTGTGTCGCCTGCATTTGAAGCTAAATCATGTATATCACAGGTATTTGAAACTGAAACATTTGTTTCGCATTGATTCGAAGATAACCCGTCTACTTCGCACTGATTTGAAGCTAACTCGTTTGTTTCGCATGCTGTTGAAGCTAAATCATGTATATCACAAGTATTTGAAGCGAACCCATTTGTTTCGCATGGATTCGAAGATATGCCTTCTACTTAGCATCAATATGAAGCTACATCATGTTCCTCATGGATTTGAAGCTAATTCGTTTGTTTCGCATGCAGTTGAAGCTAAATCATGTATATCACAAATATTTGAAGCTGAACCATTTGCTTCGCATGAATATTATGCTAAACCATGTGTTTCGAATGAATTTGATGCTAAATCATCTGTTTCGGATGGATTTGATGATAAAACTCGTTTGTGTCGCCTGCATTTGAAGCTAAATCATGTATATCACAAGTATTTGTATCGAAACCATTTGTTTCGCATGGATTCGAAGATCAGCCTCCTACTTCGCATTGATTTGAAGCTAAATCATATGTTTCGCATGGATTTGAAGCTAATTCGTTTTTATCGCCTGCATTTGAAGCTAAATCATGTATATCACAAGTATTTGTATCGAAACCATTTGTTTCGCATGGATTCGAAGATCAGCCTCCTACTTCGCATTGATTTGAAGCTAAATCATATGTTTCGCATGGATTTGAAGCTAATTCGTTTGTATCGCCTGCATTTGAATCTAAATCATGTATACCACAAGTATTTGAAGCTAAGCCATTTGTTCCGCATGGATTCGAAGATAAGCCTTCTACTTCGCATTGATTTGAAGCTAAATCATGTGTTTCGTCTGGATTTGAAGCTAAGCCTTCTACTTCGCTTTGATTTGAAGCTAAATCATGTGTTTCGTATGGATTTAGAGATAACACATTTGTTTCGCACGCAGTTGAAGCCAAATCATGTATAACACAAATATTTGAAGTTAAACCATTTGATTCGCATTTATTTGAAGCTAACCCTTCTACTTCGCATTGATTTGGAGCTAAGTCATGTGTTTCGCATGGATGTGAAGCTAACTCGTTTGTCTCGCATGCTGTGGAAGCTAAATCATATATATCACAAGTATTTGATTCTGTCCAATTTGTTTCGCATGGTTTCCAAGATCAGCCTTCTACTTCGCAATTGATTTGAAGCTAAATCATATGTTTCGCATGGATTTGAAGCTAATTCGTTTGTATCGCCTGCATTTGAAGCTAAATCATGTATATCACAAGTATTTGTATCGAAACCATTTGTTTCGCATGGATTCGAAGATCAGTCTCCTACATCGCATTGATTTGAAGCTAAATCATATGTTTCGCATGGATTTGAAGCTAATTCGTTTGTATCGCCTGCATTTGATGCTAAATCATGTATACCACAAGTATTTGAAGCTAAGCCATTTGTTCCGCATGGATTCGAAGATAAGCCTTCTACTTCGCATTGATTTGAAGCTAAATCATGTGTTTCGTCTGGATTTGAAGCTAAGCCTTCTACTTCGCTTTGATTTGAAGCTAAATCATGTGTTTCGTATGGATTTAGAGCTAGCACATTTGTTTCGCACGCAGTTGAAGCCAAATCATGTATAACACAACTATTTGAAGTTAAACCATTTGATTCGCATTTATTTGAAGCTAACCCTTCCACTTCGCATTGATTTGAAGCTAAATCTTATCTTTCGCTTGGATTTGAAGCTGAATCATGTGTTTCGCTTGAATTTGAAGATAGGACGTTTGTTACGCATGCAGTTGAAGCTAAAACATGTATATCACAAGTATTTGAAGCTAAACCATTTGTTTCGTATGGATTTGAAGGTACTCCTTCTACTTTGAATTGATTTGAAGCTAAATCACGTGTTCCGCTTGGATTTGAAGCTAAACCTTCTACATCGCATTGATTTGACGCTAAATCATGTGTTTCGCTTGGATTTGAATCTAACTCGTTTCTTTCGTCTCCATTTGATGCTATATTACTTATATCGCAAGTATCTGAACCTAAATCATTTGTTTCTCATGGATTTCAACATAAGCCTTCTACCTCGTATTGATTTGAAGCTAAATCATGTGTTTCACATGGATTTGAAGCTAAGCCTTCTACTTCGTATCGATTTTAAGTTAAATGAAAATGTATCGCATGGATTTTGAAGCTAACTCGTTTGATTCGTCTGCATTTGAAGCTATATCACTTATATCCCAATTGTTTGAAGCTAAATCACGTGTTCCGCTTGGATTTGAAGCTAAACCTTCTGCATCGCATTGATTTGCAGCTAAATCATGTGTTTTGCATGGATTTGATGCTAACTCGTTTGTTTCCCCTGCATTGAAGCTATATCACTTATATCACAAGTATCTGAAGCTAAATCACTTGTTTCGCATGGATTTGAAGCTAAACCTTCTGCACCGCAATGATTTGAAGCTAAATCATGTGTGTCGCTTGTATTTGAAGCTAACTCGTTTGATTCGTCTGCATTTGAAGCTATATCTCTTACATACCTGGGTTTGAAGCTGAATCATTTGATTCGCATGGATTTGAAGCTAAATCTTCTACTTCGCATTGATTTGAAGCTTAATCATGTGTTTCGCTTGTACATGAAGCTAACCCGACTGATTCGTCTGCATTTGAAGCTATATCACTTATATCGCAAGTATATGAAGCCAAATCATTTGTTCCGCACGGATATGAAGCTAAGCCTTCTACATCGCATTGATTTGAAGCTAAATCATTTGTTTTGCATGGATTTGAAGCTAAAGCTTCTACATAGCATAGATTTGAAGCTACCTCGTTTGCTTCGTCTGCATTTGAAACTATATCACTTATATCGCAAGTATCTGTACCTAAATCATTTGTTCGCCTGGATTTGAAGCTAAGCCTTCTACTTCGCATTGATTTGAAGCTAAATCATGTTATCGCATGGAAGTTAAAACTATCTCGTTTGATTCGTCTGCATTTGAAGCTATATCACTTATATCGCAAGTATCTGAAGCCTAAATCATTTGTGTCGCATGGAGTTGAAGATAAACCTTCTACTTCGAATTGATTTGCAGCTAAATCATGTGCTTCGCTTGTATTTGAAGCCAGCTCGTTTGTTTCGCCTGCATTGGTTGCTATATCACTTATATCCCAGTGTTTGAAGGTTAAATCAATTTGTTTCGCATGGATTGAAGCTAAACCTTCTACATCGCATTGATTTGCAGCTAAATCATGTGTTTCGCATGGATTTGAAGCTAACTCGTTTCTTTCCCACTACATTGGAAGCTATATCACTTATATCGCAAGTATCTGAAGCTAAATCATTTGTTTCTCATGGATTTCAAGATAAGCCTTCTACATCGCATTGATTTGAAGCTAAATCATGTGTTTCGCTTGTATTTGAAGCCAGCTCGGTTTGTTTCGCCTGCATTGGAAGCTATATCACTTATATCCCAACTGTTTGAAGTTAAATCATTTGTTTCGCATGGATTTGAAGCTAAACCTTCTACATCGCATTGATTTGCAGCTAAATCATGTGTTTCGCATGGATTTGAAGCTAACTCGTTTGTTTCCCCTGCATTGGAAGCTATATCACTTATATCGCAAGTATCTGAAGCTAAATCACTTGTGTCGCATGGATTTGTAGCTAAACCTTCTACATCGCATTGATATGCAGCTAAATCATGTGTCTCGCATGGTTTTGAAGCTAACTCGTTTGTTTCCCCCTGCATTGGAAGCTATATCACTTATATCGCAAGTATCTGAAGCTAAATCATTTGTTTCTCATGGATTTCAAGATAAGCCTTCTACATCGCATTGATTTGAAGCTAAATCATTTGTTTCTCATGGATTTCAAGATATGCCTTCTACATCGCATTGATTTGAAGCTAAATCATGTGTTTCGCTTGTATTTGAAGCCAGCTCGTTTGTTTCGCCTGCATTGGAAGCTATATCACTTATATCCCAACTGTTTGAAGTTAAATCATTTGTTTCGCATGGATTTGAAGCTAAACCTTCTACATCGCATTGATTTGCAGCTAAATCATGTGTTTCGCATGGATTTGAAGCTACTCGTTTGTTTCCCCTGCATTGGAAGCTATATCACTTATATCGCAAGTATCTGAAGCTAAATCACTTGTGTCGCATGGATTTGTAGCTAAACCTTCTACATCGCATTGATATGCAGCTAAATCATGTGGTCTCGCATGGATTTGCAGCTAACTCGTTTGTTTCCCCTGCATTGGAAGCTATATCACTTATATCGCAAGTATATGAAGCCAAATCATTTGTTCCGCACGGATACGAAGCTAAGGCTTCTACTTCGCATTGATTAGAAGCTAAATCATGTGTTTCGCATGGATTTGAAGCTAATTCGTTCGTTGCGCATGCAGTTTATTCTAAATAACGTATATCACAAGTATTTGTAGCTAAACCATTTGTTTCGCATGGATTTTAATGTTAATCCTTCTACTTCGTATTGATTTGAAGCTAAACCATTTGTTTCGCATGGATTCGAAAATCAGCCATCTACTTCGCATTATTTGAAGCTGAATCATGTGTTTCGTATGAACTTGAAGCTAACTCGTTTGTTTCAAATGCAGTTGAAGCGATATCATGTATATCACAAGTATTTGCTGGACCATTTGTTTCGCATGAATATTAAGCTAAACCATGTTTTTTCAAATTAATTTGTAGCTAAATAATGTGTTTCGCATGGATTTGAATGCTGACTCGTTAATTTCGCCTCCATTTGAAGCTGTATCACTTATATTGCAAGTATCTGAAGCTATATCTTTGTGTCGCATGGATTTGAAGCTAAAACTTCTACACCGCATTGATTTGCAGTTAATCATGTGTTTCACTGGGATTTGAAGCTAACTCGTTAGTTTTGCTGCATTTGAAGCTATATCACCTATATCCCAAGTGTTTGAAGCTCAATCATTTGCTTCGCAAGGATTTGAAGCTAATCCTTCTACATCGCATTGATTTCAAGCTTAATCATGTGTTTCACTTGGATTTGAAGCTAAACCTTCTACAACGCATTGATTTGAAGCTAAATCATGTGTTTTCGCTTGGATTTGAAGCTAAATCTTCTACATCGCATTGATTAGCAGCTAAACCATGTGTTTCGCATGGAGTTGAAGCTAAACCTTCTACATAGAATTGTTTAGAAGCTTAGTCATGTGTTTTGCATGGGTTTGAAGCTAACTCGTTTGTTTCCCCTGCATTTATAGCTGTATCACTTATATCGCAAGTATCTGGTGCTAAATCATTTGGTTTCGCACGGATTTGAAGCTACACCTTCTACATCGCATTGATTCGCAGCTAAATCATGTGTTTCGCTGGATTTGAAGCTAAACCTTCTACATCGCATTGATTTGAAGCTAATCATGTGTGTCGCTTGTATTTGAAGCTAACTCGATTGTTCGTCTGCATGAAAGCTATATCACTTATATCCCAAGTGTTTGAAGGTAAATCATTTGTTTCGCATGGATTTGAAGCTAAACCTTCTACATCGCATTGATTTGCAGCTAAATCATGTGTTTCGCATGATTTGAAGCTAACTCGTTTGTTTCCCCTGCATTGGAAGCTATTCACTTATATCGCAAGTATCTGAAGCTAAATCATTTGTGTCGCATGGATTTGAAGCTAAACCATCTACATCGCATTAATTTGCAGCTTAATCATGTGTTACGCGTGGAATTGAAGGTAACTCGTTTGTTTCGCATGCAGTTAATGCTAAATCCTGTAGGTCACAAGTATCAGAAGCTAAACCACTTGTTTCGCAGGATTTTCAATCTAAACCATGTGTTTCGCATGAATTTGAACCTAAATCTTGTCTTTCGCATTTATTTGAAGCTTAATCATGTGTTTCGCTTGAACATGAATCTTACTCGTTTGTTCGTCTGCATTTGAAACTATATCACTTATATCGCAAGTATCTGAAGCTAAATCACTTGTGTCGCATGGATTTGTAGCTAAACCTTCTACATCGCATTGATATGCAGCTAAATCATGTGCTTCGCATGATTTGAAGCTAACTCGTTTGATTCGTCTATATTTGAAGCTATATCACTTATATCGCAAGTATATGAAGCCAAATCATTTGTTCCGCACGGATACGAAGCTAAGGCTTCTACTTCGCATTGATTTGAAGCTAAATCATTTGTTTTGCATATATTTGAAGCTAACTCGTTTGATTCCCCTGCATTTGAATTCTGTACCACTTTTATCGCAAGTTTCTGATGCTGGAATCATTTGTTTCGCATGGATTTGAAAGCTACGTCTTCTACTTCGCATTGATTTGTATTCTGAATCATGTGTTTCGCATGGATTTGAAGCTAACTCGTTTGTTTCGCCTGCATTTGAAGCTAAATCATGTATATCTCAAGTATTTGAAGCTAAACCATTTGTTTGGCATGGATTTGTAGATAAGCCTTCTCCTTCGCATTGATTTTAAGCTAAATCATGTGTTTCGCATGGATTTGAAGCTAGTTCGTTTGTTTCGCACGCAGTTGAACATTAATCATGTATAAAACAAGTATTTGAAGCTAAACTATTCGTTTCTAATGGATTTGAAACTAAGCCTTCTACTTCGCATTGATTTGAAGCTAAATCATTCGTGTCGCATGGATTTGAAGATAACTCGTTTGTTTCGCATGCAGTTGAAGCTGAATCATGCATATCACAAGTATTTGAAGCTAAACCATTTGATTCGCATGGATTTGAAGCTAAGCCTTCTACTTCGCAATGATTTGAAGATAAATCATGTGTTCCGCATGGATTTGAAGCTAACTCGTTTGTTTGGCATGCAGTTGAAGCTAAATCATGTTTAAAACAAGTATTTGAAGCTAAGCTATCGTTTCGCTTGGATTTGAAACTAAGCCGTCTACTTCGCATTGATTTGAAGCTAAATCTTATCTTTCGCTTGGATTTGAAGCTGAATCATGTGTTTCGCTTGAATTTGAAGATAGGACGTTTGTTTCGCACGCAGTTGAACCTAAATCATGTATAAAACAGTATTTGAAGCTAAACTATTCGTTTCTAATGGATTTGAAACTAAGCCTTCTACTTCGCATTGATTTGAAGCTAAATCTTATCTTTCGCTTGGATTTGAAGCTGAATCATGTGTTTCGCTTGAATTTGAAGATAGGACGTTTGTTACGCATGCAGTTGAAGCTAAATCATGTATATCACAAGTATTTGAAGCTAAACCATTTGTTTCGTATGGATTTGAAGGTACTCCTTCTACTTTGAATTGATTTGAAGCTAAATCACGTGTTCCGCTTGGATTTGAAGCTAAACCTTCTACATCGCATTGATTTGACGCTAAATCATGTGTTTCTCTTGGATTTGAATCTATCTCGTTTCTTTCGTCTCCATTTGAAGCTATATTACTTATATCGCAAGTATCTGAACCTAAATCTTTTGTTTCTCATGGACTTCAAGATAAGCCTTCCACCTCGTATTGATTTGAAGCTAAATCATGTGTTTCGCATGGATTTTGAAGCTAAGCCTTCTACTTCGTATCGATTTTAAGTTAAATGAAAATGTATCGCATGGATTTGAAGCTAACTCGTTTGATTCGTCTGCATTTGAAGCTATATCACTTATATCCCAATTGTTTGAAGCTGAATCATTTGTTTCGCCATGGATTTGAAGCTAAAACTTCTACATCGCATTTATTTGCTGCTAAATCATGTGTTTCGCTTGTATTTGAAGCTAGCTCGTTTGTTTCGTCTGCATTGGAAGCTATATCACTTATATCGCAAGTGTTTGAAGCTCAATCATTTGCTTCGCAAGGATTTGAAGCTAATCCTTCTACATCTCATTGATTTCAAGCTTAATCATGTGTTTCACTTGGATTTGAAGCTAAACCTTCTACAACGCATTGATTTGAAGCTAAATCATTTGTTTCGCTTGGATTTGTAGCTAAACCTTCTACATCGCATTGATTTGCAGTTAAATCATGTGTCTCACTTGAATTTGAAGCTAACTCGTTAGTTTTGCCTGCATTTGAAGCTATATCACCTACATCCCAAGTGTTTGAAGCTCAATCATTTGCTTCGTAATGATTTGAAGCTAATCCTTCTACATCGCACTGATTTCAAGCTTAATCATGTGTTTCACTTGGATTTGAAGCTAAACCTTATACATCGCATTGATTTGCAGCTAAATCATGTGTTTCGCTTGGATTTGAAGCTAAATCTTCTACATCGCATTGATTAGCAGCTAAAGCATGTGTTTCGCATGGAGTTGAAGCTAAACCTTCTACATAGAATTGTTTAGAAGCTTAGTCGTGTGTTTAGCATGGGTTTGAAGCTAACTCGGTTGTTTCCCCTGCATTTATAGCTGTATCACTTATATCGCAAGTATCTGGTGCTAAATCATTTGTTTCGCATGGATTTGAAGCTACACCTTCTACATCGCATTTATTTGCAGCTAAATCATGTGTTTCGCTTGGATTTGAAGCTAAACCTTCTACATCGCATTGATTTGAAGCTAAATCATGTGTGTCGCTTGTATCTGAAGCTAACTCGATTGTTTCGTCTGCATTGGAAGCTATATCACTTATATTGCAAAGTATCTGAAGCTATATCTTTGTGTCGCATGGATTTGAAGCTAAATCTTCTACTTCGCATTGATTTAAAGCTAAGTCGTGTGTATCGCTTGGATTTTGATTCTAACTCGTTTGATTCGTCTGCATTTGAAGCAATGTCATGTATATCGCAACTATCTGATTCTGAATCATTTGTTTCGCAATGGATGTGAAGCTACACCATCTACATCGCATTGATAGGCAGCTAAATCAAGTGTTTCGCATGTATTTTGAGCTAACTGATTTGTTTCTCCAGCATTTGAAGCTATATCACTTATATCGCATGTATCTGTACCTAAATCATTTGTTTCACTTGGATTTGAAGCTAAACCTTATACATCGCATTGATTTGCTGCTAAATCATGTGTTTCGCATGGATTTGAAGCGTCTGCATTTGAAGCTATATCACATATATGCCAAGTGTTTGAAGCTAAATCATTTGTTTCGCATGGATTTGAAGCTAAAGTTTCTACATCGCATAGATTTGAAGCTTAAATCATGTGTATCGCATGGAAGTTAAAACTATCTCGTTTGATTCGTCTGCATTTGAAGCTATATCACTTATATTGCAAATATCTGAAGCTAAATCATTTGTTCGCATGGATTGATGCTAACCTTCTATATAGCATTGATTTGAAGCTTAATCATGTGTTTTGCATGGATTTGAAGCTAACTCGTTTGTTTCCCCTGCACTGGAAGATATATCACTTATATCACAAGTATCTGATGCTAAATCATTTGTTTCGCATGGATTTGAAGCTAAACCTTCTACATCGCATTGATTTTCAGCTAAATCATGTGTTTCGCATGGATTTGAAGGTACTTCTTCTACTTCGAATTGATTTGAAGCTAAATCATGTCTTTCGCATGGATTTGAAGCTAAGTCTTCTACTTCGCATTATTTGTATCTGAATCATGTGTTTCGCATGGATTTGAAGCTAACTCGTTTGTTTCGCCTGCATTTCAAGCTAAATCATGTATATCTCAAGTATTTGAAGCTAAACCATTTGTTTCGCTTGGATTGAAGGTACTTCTTCTACTTCGAATTGATTTGAAGCTAAATCATGTCTTTCGCATGGATTTGAAGCTAAGTCTTCTACTTCGCATTATTTGTATCTGAATCATGTGTTTCGCATGGATTTGAAGCTAACTCGTTTGTTTCGCCTGCATTTCAAGCTAAATCATGTATATCTCAAGTATTTGAAGCTAAACCATTTGTTTCGCTTGGATTTGAAGGTACTCCTTCTACTTCGCATTGATTTTAAGCTAAATCATGTGTTCGCATGGATTTGAAGCTAACTCGTTTGTTTGGCATACAGTTGAAGCTAAATCGTGTATATCACGAGAATTTGAAGCTAAAACCTTTCTGATTCCATGGATTTGAAGGTACTCCTTCTACTTTGAATTGATTTGAAGCTAAATCACGTGTTCCGCTTGGATTTGAAGCTAAACCTTCTACATCGCATTGATTTGACGCTAAATCATGTGTTTCTCTTGGATTTGAATCTATCTCGTTTCTTTCGTCTCCATTTGAAGCTATATTACTTATATCGCAAGTATCTGAACCTAAATCTTTTGTTTCTCATGGACTTCAAGATAAGCCTTCCACCTCGTATTGATTTGAAGCTAAATCATGTGTTTCGCATGGATTTGAAGCTAAGGCCTTCTACTTCGTATCGATTTTAAGTTAAATGAAAATGTATCGCATGGATTTTGAAGCTAACTCGTTTGATTCGTCTGCCATTTGAAGCTATATCACTTATATCCCAATTGTTTGAAGCTGAATCATTTGTTTCGCATGGATTTGAAGCTAAACCTTCTATGTCGCATTGATTTGCTGCTAAATCATGTGTATCGCATGGATTTGAAGCTAATTCGTTTGTTGCACATGCAGTTGAATATAAATACGTATATCTCAAGTATTTGTAGCTAAACCTTTTGTTTCTCATGGATTTGGAGCTAATCCTTCTACTTCGAATTGATTTGCTGCTAAATCATAACTCGATTGATTCGTCTGCCATTTGTAGCTATATCACTTATATCCAATTGATCGAAGCTAAATCATTTGTTTCGCGTGTATTTGAACCTAAACCTTCTACAGCGCATTGATTTGAAGCTAAATCATGTGATTTGCTTGGATTTGAAGCTAACTCGTTTGTTTCGTCTGCATTTGAAGCTATATCACCTATATCGCTAGTATCTGAAGCTAAATCATTTGTTTCGCATGGATTTGAAGCTAAACCTTCTACATCGCATTGATTTGCTGCTAGATCATGTGTTTCGCATGGATTTGAAGCTAAACTCTATACATCGCATGGATTTGAAGCTAAACCTTCTACATCGCATTGATTTGAAGCTAATCACGTGTTTCGCTTGGATACGAAGCTACCCGTTTGTTTCTCCTGCATTTGAAGCTATATCACTTATATCGCATGTATATGATGCTAAATCATTTATGTCGCTTTGCTTAGAAGCTAAGCCTTCTACTTCGCATCGATTTGAAGCTTAATCATGTGTTTTGCATGGATTTGAAGCTAACTCGTTTGTTTCGCCTGCATTTGATGCTATGTCACTTATATCGCAAGTATTTGAAGCTAAATCATTGGTTTCGCATGGATTTGAAGCTAATCCTTCTACATCGCATCCGATTTGCAGCTAAATCACGTGTTTTCGCATGGATTTGAAGGTAAATCGTTTGATTCGACTGCATTTGAGCTATATCACTTACATGCCAAGTGTTTGAAGCTAAATCATTTGTTTCGCATGATTAGAAGCTAAACCTTCTACATCGCATTGATTTGAAGCTAAATCATGTGTTTCGCATGGATTTGAAGCTAACTCGATCGTTTCGCCTGCATTTGAAGCTATATCACTTATAGTCGCAAGTATCTGAACCTAAATCATTTGTGTCGCATGGATTTGTAGCTAAACCTTCTACATCGCATCGATTTGCAGCTGAAATCATTTGTTTCGCATGGATTTGAAGCTAAACCTTCTACATCTCATTGATTTGAAGCTAATGATGTGTTTCGCTTGTATTTGAAGCTAGCTCGTTGTGTTTCGTCTGCATTGGAAGCTATACCACTTATATCGCAAGTGTTTGAAGCTCAATAATTTGTCTCTCATGGATTTCAAGCTAAACCTTCTGCATCGCATTGATTTTGCAGCTAAATCATGTGTTTTTCATGGATTGATGCTAACTCGTTTGTTTCCCCCTGCATTTGAAGCTATATCACTTATATCACAAGTATCTGAAGCTAAATCACTTGTTTCTCATGGATTTCAAGGATAAGCCGTTCTACCTCGCATTGATTTGAAGCTAAATCATGTGTATCGCATGATTTTGAAGCTAACTCGTTAGTTTCGCCTGCATTTGAAGCTATATAACTTATATCTCAAGTATCTGAATCTAATCATTTTTTCGCATGGGATTTGAAGCTAAAACTTCTACCACCGCATTGATTTGCAGTTAAATCATGTGTATCACTTGGATTTGAAGCTAACTCGTTAGTTTTGCTGCATTTGAAGCTATATCACCTATATCCCAAGTGTTTGAAGCTCAATCATTTGCTTCGCAAGGATTTGAAGCTAATCCTTCTACATCTCATTGATTTCAAGCTTAATCATGTGTTTCACTTGTATTTGAAGCTAGCTCGTTTGTTTCGTCTGCATTGGAAGCTATATCACTTATATCGCAAGTGTTTGAAGCTCAATAATTTGTCTCTCATGGATTTCAAGCTAAACCTCTGCATCGCATTGATTTGCAGCTAAATCATGTGCTTTTCATGGATTTGATGCTAACTCTTTTGTTTCCCCTGCATTTGAAGCTATATCACTTATATCACAAGTATCTGAAGCTAAATCACTTGTTTCTCATGGATTTCAAGATAAGCCTTCTACCTCGCATTGATTTGAAGCTAAATCATGTGTATCGCACGGATTTTGAAGCTAACTCGTTAGTTTCGCCTGCATTTGAAGCTATATAACTTATATCTCAAGTATCTGAATCTAAATCACTTTTTTCGCATGGATTTGAAGCTAAACCTTCGACGTAGCATTGATTTGAAGCTTAATCATGTGTTTTGTATGGATTTGAAGCTAACTCGTTTGTTGCCCCTGCATTTGAAGCTATATCACTTATATCCCAAGCGTTTGAAACTAAATCATTTGTTTTGCATGGATTTGAAGCTTAATCTTCTACATCGCATGGATTTGCAGCTAAATCATGTGTTTCGCATGGATTTGAATGCTGACTCGTTAATTTCGCCTGCATTTGAAGCTATATCACTTATATCTCAAGTGTTTGAAGCAAAATCATTTGTTTCGCATGGATTTGAAGCTAAAACTTCTACACCGCATTGATTTGCAGTTAAATCATGTGTATCACTTGGATTTGAAGCTAACTCGTTAGTTTTGCTGCATTTGAAGCTATATCACCTATATCCCAAGTGTTTGAAGCTCAATCATTTGCTTCGCAAGGATTTGAAGCTAATCCTTCTACATCTCATTGATTTCAAGCTTAATCATGTGTTTCACTTGTATTTGAAGCTAAACCTTCTACAACGCATTGATTTGAAGCTACATCATGTGATTCGCTTGGATTTAAAGCTAACTCGTTTGTTTCGTCTGCATTAGAAGCTATGTCACTTATATCGCAAGTATCTGAAGCTAAATCATTGGTTTCGCATGGATTTGAAGCTAAACCTTCTATGTCGAATTGATTTGCTGCTAAATCATGTGTTTCGCATGGATTTGTAGCTAACTCGATTGATTCGTCTGCATTTGTAGCTATATCACTTATATCCCAATTGATCGAAGCTAAATCATTTGTTTCGCGTGTATTTGAACCTAAACCTTCTACAACGCATTGATTTGAAGCTAAATCATGTGATTTGCTTGGATTTGAAGCTAACTCGTTTGTTTCGTCTGCATTTGAAGCTATATCACCTATATCGCTAGTATCTGAAGCTAAATCATTTGTTTCGCATGGATTAGAAGCTAAACCTTCTACATCGCATTGATTTGAAGCTAAATGACGTGTTTCGCTTGTATTTGAAGCTAGCTCGATCGTTTCGCCTGCATTTGAAGCCATATCACTTATATCGCAAGTATCTGAACCTAAATCATTTGTCTCGCATGGATTTGTAGCTAAACCTTCTACATCGCATCGATTTGCAGCTAAATCACGTGTTTCGCATGGATTTGAAGGTAAATCGTTTGATTCGCCTGCATTTGAAGCTAAATCATGTATATCACAAGTATTTGAAGCTAAGCCATTTGTTCCGCATGGATACGAAGATAAGCCCTATACTTCGCATTGATTTGAAGCTAAATCATGTGTTTCGTCTGGATTTGAAGCTAAGCCTTCTACTTCGCTTTGATTTGAAGCTAAATCATGTGTTTCGTATGGATTTAGAGCTAACACATTTGTTTCGCACGAAGTTGAAGCCAAATCATGTATAACACAAATATTTGAAGTTAAACCATTTCATTCGCATGGATTTGAAGCTAACCCTCCTAGTTCGCATTGATTTGGAGCTTAATCATCTGTTTCGCATGGATTTGAAGCTAACTCGTTTGTATCGCCTGCATTTGAAGCTAAATCATGTATATCACAAGTATTTGAAGCTCAGCCATTTGTTTCGCTTGGATTAGAAGATCAGCCTTCTCCTTCGCATTGATTTGAAGCTAAATCATGTGTTTCGCATGGATTTGAGGCTAACTCGTTTGTGTCGCCTGCATTTCAAGCTAAATCATGTATACCATCTGTTTCGATGTATATCACAAGTATTTGAAGCTAAGCCATTTGTTCCGCATGGATTCGGAGATAAGCCTTCTACTTCGCTTTGATTTGAAGCTAAATCATGTGTTTCGCTTGGATTTGTAGCTAAACCTTCTACATCGTATTGATTTGAAGTAAAATCATGTGTTTCGCATGGATTTGAAACTAATTCGTTTCTTGCGCATGCAGTTGAATCTAAATAACGTGTATCACAAGTATTTGTAGCTAAACCATTTGTTTCGCATGGATTTGAAGCTAAGCCTTCTACTTCGCATTGATATGAACCTAAATCACGTTTTTCTCTTGGATTTGAAGCTAACTCGTTTGTTTCGCATGCAGTTGAAGCTACATCATGTATATCACAGGTATTTGAAGCTAAACCATTTGTTTCGCATGGATTCGAAGACATGCCTTCTACTTAGCATCGATATGAAGCTACATCATGTTTCGCATGGATTTGAAGCTAATTCGTTTGTTTCGCATGCAGTTGAAGCTAAATCATGTATATCACAAATATTTGAAGCTGAACCATTTGCTTCGCATGAATATTATGCTAAACCATGTGTTTCGAATGAATTTGATGCTAAATCATGTGTTTCGGATGGATTTGATGATAAAACTCGTTTGTGTCGCCTGCATTTCAAGCTAAATCATGTATATCACAAGTATTTGTATCGAAACCATTTGTTTCGCATGGATTCGAAGATCAGCCTCCTACTTCGCATTGATTTGAAGCTAAATCATATGTTTCGCATGGATTTGAAGCTAATTCGTTTGTATCGCCTGCATTTGAAGCTAAATCATGTATATCACAAGTATTTGAAGCTAAGCCATTTGTTCCGCATGGATTCGAAGATAAGCCCTATACTTCGCATTGATTTGAAGCTAAATCATGTGTTTCGTCTGGATTTGAAGCTAAGCCTTCTACTTCGCTTTGATTTGAAGCTAAATCATGTGTTTCGCATGGATTTGAAGCTAACTCGTTTGTTCCTCGTGCATTTGAATATATATTACTTATATCGCAAGTATCTGAATTTAAATCATTTGATTCGCATGGATTTGAAGCTAAACTTCTACATCGCATTGATTTGCAGCTAAATCATTTGATTCGCTTGGATTTGAAGCTAACTCGTTTGCTTCGGCTGCATTTGAAGCTATATCACTTATATCTCAATTGTTTGAAGCTAAATCATTTGTTTCGCATGGATTTGAAGCTAAACCTTCTGCACAGGCATTGATTTGAAGCTATATCGTGTGTTTTGCATGGATTTGATGCTAACTCGTTAGTTTCGACGGCATTTGAAGCTATATCACTTATATCGCAAGTATCTGAATCTAAATCATTTGTTTCGCATGGATTTGAAGCTAAGCCTTCTACTTCGTATCGATTTGAAGTTAAATGATATGTATCGCATGGATTTTGAAGCTAACTCGTTTGATTCGTCAGCATTTGAAGCTATATCACTTATATCCCAATTGTTTGAAGCTAAATCATTTGTTTCGCATAGATTTGAATCTAAACCTTCTACATCGCATTGATTTGAAGCTAAATCATGTGATTCGCTTGGATTTGAAGCTAACTCGTTTGCTACGGCTGCATTTGAAGCTATGTCACTTATATCTCAATTGTTTGAAGCTAAATCATTTGTTTCGCATGGATTTGAAGCTAAACCTTCTGCACAGGCATTGATTTGAAGCTATATCGTGTGTTTTGCATGGATTTGATGCTAACTCGTTAGTTTCGACGGCATTTGAAGCTATATCACTTATATCGCAAGTATCTGAATCTAAATCATTTGTTTCGCATGGATTTGAAGCTAAGCCTTCTACTTCGTATCGATTTGAAGTTAAATGATATGTATCGCATGGATTTTGAAGCTAACTCGTTTGATTCGTCAGCATTTGAAGCTATATCACTTATATCCCAATTGTTTGAAGCTAAATCATTTGTTTCGCATAGATTTGAATCTAAACCTTCTACATCGCATTGATTTGAAGCTAAATCATGTGATTCGCTTGGATTTGAAGCTAACTCGTTTGCTACGGCTGCATTTGAAGCTATGTCACTTATATCTCAATTGTTTGAAGCTAAATCATTTGTTTCGCATGGATTTGAAGCTAAACCTTCTGCACAGGCATTGATTTTAAGCTAAATCGTGTGTTTTGCATGGATTTGATGCTAACTCGTTAGTTTCGACGGCATTTGAAGCTATATCACTTATATCGCAAGTATCTGAATCTAAATCATTTGTTTCGCATGGATTTGAAGCTAAGCCTTCTATTTCGTACCGATTTGAAGCTAACTGATATGTATCGCATGGATTTTGAAGCTAACTCGTTTGATTCGTCAGCATTTGAAGCTATATCACTTATATCCCAATTGTTTGAAGCTAAATCATTTGTTTCGCATAGATTTGAATCTAAACCTTCTACATCGCATTTATTTGAAGCTAAATCATGTGATTCGCTTGGATTTGAAGCTTACTCGTTTGCTTCGGCTGCATTTGAAGCTAAGTCACATATATCTCAATTTTTTGAAGCTAAATCGATTGTTTCGCATGGATTTGAAGCTAAACCTTCTGCACAGGCATTGATTTTAAGCTAAATCGTGTGTTTTGCATGGATTTGATGCTAACTCGTTAGTTTCGACGGCATTTGAAGCTATATCACTTATATCGCAAGTATCTGAATCTAAATCATTTGTTTCGCATGGATTTGAAGCTAAGCCTTCTATTTCGTACCGATTTGAAGCTAACTGATATGTATCGCATGGATTTTGAAGCTAACTCGTTTGATTCGTCAGCATTTGAAGCTATATCACTTATAGCCCAATTGTTTGAAGCTAAATCATTTGTTTCGCATGGATTTGAAGCTAAACCTTCTGCACAGGCATTGATTTGAAGCTAAATCATGTGATTCGCTTGGATTTGAAGCCAACTCGTTTGCTTCGGCCGCATTTGAAGCTATATCACTTATATCGCAAGTATCTGAATTTAAATCATTTGATTCGCATGGATTTGAAGCTAAACCTTCTATATCGCATTGATCTTCAGCTAAATCATGTGTTTCGCATGGATTTGAAGCAAACTCGTTTGTTTCGAATGCATTTGAAGCTATATCACTCATATCGCAAGTATCTGATGCTAAATCATTGGTTTCGCATGGATTTGAAGCTAAACCTACTACATCGCGTTGATTTGCTGCTAAATCATGTGTTTCGGATGGATTTCAAGCTAACTCGTTTGTTTCGTCTGCATTTGAAGCTATATCACTTATATCGCAAGTATCTGAAGCTAAATCATTGGTTTCGCATGGATTTGAAGCTAAGCCTTCTACTTCGTATCGATTTAAAGATAAGTGAAATGTATCGCATGAATTTGAAGCTGACGCGTTTGATTCCTCTGCATTTAAAGCTATATCACTTATATCCCAAGGGTTTGAAGCTAAATCATTTGTTTCGCATGGATTTGAAGCTAAACCTACTACATCGAGTTGATTTGCTGCTAAATCATGTGTTTCGGATGGATTTCAAGCTATCTCGTTCGTTTCGCCTGCATTTGAAGCTATATCAATTATATCGCAAGTATCTGATCCTAAATTATTTGTTTCGGACGGCTTTGAATCTAAGCCTTCAACTTCGCATTGAATTGAAGCTAAATCATGTGTTTCGCATGGATTTGAAGCTAACTCGTTAGTTTCGCCTGAATTTGAAACTAGATCATGTTTATCACAAGTATCAAAAAGTAAGCCATTTGTTTCGTTAGAATATGTAGCTAAACCATGTGTTTCGCATGAATTTCAAGCTAAATCATGTGTTTCGCATGGATTTAATGCTAACTCGTTTGTTTCGCCTGCATTTGAAGCTATATCAATTATATCGCAAGTATCTGAAGCTAAATCATTTGTGTCGCATGGATTTGAAGCTAAACCTTCTACATCGCATTTATTTGGAGCTAAATCGTGTGATTCTCTTGGATATGAAGCTAACTCGTTTGTTTCGTCTGCATTTGAAGCTATATCACTTATATCGCAAGTATCTGAAGCTAAATCATTGGTTTCGCATGGATTTGAAGCTAAGCCTTCTACTTCGTTTCGATTTAAAGCTAAATGAAATGTATCACATGGATTTGTAGCTAACTCGTTTGATTCGTCAGCATTTGAAGCTATATCACTTATATCCCAATTGTTTGAAGCTAAATCATTTGTTTCGCATAGATTTGAATCTAAACCTTCTACATCGCATTGATTTGAAGCTAAATCATGTGATTCGCTTGGATTTGAAGCTAACTCGTTTGCTTCGGCTGCATTTGAAGCTATGTCACTTATATCTCAATTGTTTGAAGCTAAATCATTTGTCTCGCATGGATTTGAAGCTAAACCTTCTGCACAGGCATTTATTTTAAGCTAAATCGTGTGTTTTGCATGGATTTGATGCTATCTCGTTAGTTTCGACGGCATTTGAAGCTATATCACTTATATCGCAAGTATCTGAATCTAAATCATTTGTTTCGCATGGATTTGAAGCTAAGCCTTCTATTTCGTACCGATTTGAAGCTAACTGATATGTATCACATGGATTTTGAAGCTAACTCGTTTGATTCGTCAGCATTTGAAGCTATATCACTTATATCCCAATTGTTTGAAGCTAAATCATTTGTTTCGCATAGATTTGAATCTAAACCTTCTACATCGCATTTATTTGAAGCTAAATCATGTGATTCGCTTGGATTTGAAGCTAACTCGTTTGCTTCGGCTGCATTTGAAGCTATGCCACATATATCTCAATTTTTTTTGAAGCTAAATCAATTGTTTCGCATGGATTTGAAGCTAAACCTTCTGCACAGGCATTCATTTTAAGCTAAATCGTGTGTTTTGCATGGATTTGATGCTAACTCGTTAGTTTCGACGGCATTTGAAGCTATATCACTTATATCGCAAGTATCTGAATCTAAATCATTTGTTTCGCATGGATTTGAAGCTAAGCCTTCTATTTCGTACCGATTTGAAGCTAACTGATATGTATCGCATGGATTTTGAAGCTAACTCGTTTGATTCGTCAGCATTTGAAGCTATATCACTTATAGCCCAATTGTTTGAAGCTAAATCATTTGTTTCGCATGGATTTGAAGCTAAACCTTCTTCACAGGCATTGATTTGAATCTAAATCATGTGATTCGCTTGGATTTGAAGCCAACTCGTTTGCTTCGGTCGCATTTGAAGCTATATCACTTATATCGCAAGTATCTGAACCTGAATCATTTGTTTCGCATGGATTTGTAGCTAAGCCTTCAACTTCGCATTGAATTGAAGCTAAATCATGTGTTTCGCATGGATTTGAAGCTAACTCGTTAGTTTCGCCTGAATTTGAAACTAGATCATGTTTATCACAAGTATCAAAAAGTAAGCCATTTGTTTCGTTAGAATATGTAGCTAAACCATGTGTTTCGCATGAATTTCAAGCTAAATCATGTGTTTCGCATGGATTTAATGCTAACTCGTTTGTTTCGCCTGGATTTGAAGCTAAATCGTGTATATCGCAAGTATTTGGTGCTAAACCATTTGTTTCGCATGGATTTGAATCTAAGCCTTGTCCTTCGAATTGATTTGAAGCTAAATCGTGTGTTTCGTATGGATTTGAAGCTTAACCTTCTACATCGCATTGATTTGCAGCTAAATCAAGTGTTTCGCATGGATTTGAAGCTAACTCGTTCGTTTCGCCTGCAGTTAAATCTAAATAACGTATATCACAAGTATTTGAAGCTAAACCATTTGATTCGCACGGATTTGAAGCTAAGCCTTCTACTTCGCATTAATTGGAAGTTAAATCACGTGTTTTGCATGGTTTTGAAGCTAAACCTTCTACATCGCATTGATTTGAATCTAAATCATGTGTTTCGCATGCAGTTGAAGCTAAATCATGTCTTTCACAAGTATTTGAAGATGAACCATTTGAATCGCATTGATTTGAACCCGAGCCTTCTACTTCGCACTGATTTGCAGCTAAATAATGTGTTTCGCATGGATTTGAAGCTAACTCGTTCGTTGCGTATGCAGTTAAATCTAAGTAACGTATATCACAAGTATTTGAAGCTAAACCATTTGATTCGAATGGATTTGAAGCTAAGCCTTCTACTTCGCATTAATTGGAAGTTAAATCACGTGTTTTGCATGGATTTGAAGCTAAACCTTATACATCGCATTGATTCGCAGCTAAATCATGTGTTTCGCATGGATTTGAAGCTAACTCGTTCGTTTCGCATCCATTTGAAACTATATCATTTATATCGCAAGTATTTGAAGCTAAATCATATGTGCCGCATGGATTTAAAGCTGAACCTTCTACATCACATTGATTTGCAGCTAAATCATTTGTTTCGCATGGATGTGAATCTAAGCCTTGGCCTTCGAATTGATTTGAAGCTAAATCATATGTTTCGTATGGATTTGAAGCTAACTCGTTCGTTGCGCATGTAGTTAAATCTAAATAACGTATATCACAAGTATTTGAAGCTAAACCATTTGATTCGAATGGATTTGAAGCTAAGCCTCCTACTTCGCATTAATTGGAAGTTAAATCACGTGTTTTACATGGATTTGAAGCTAAACCTTCTACATCGCATTGATTTGAAGCTAAATCATGTGTTTCGCATGCAGTTCAAGCTAAATCATGTTTTTCACAAGTATTTGAAGATGAACCATTTGAATCGCATTGATTTGAACCCGAGCCTTCTACTTCGCACTGATTTGCAGCTAAATAATGTGTTTCGCATGGATTTGAAGCTAACTCGTTTGTTTCGCATGCAGTTGTAGCTAAATAATATATATCACAAGTGTCTGTAGCTAAACCATTTGTTTCGCATGAATTTGAAGCTATGCCTTCTACTTCGCATTGATTTGAAGCTAAATCATTTGTTTCGCATGGAATTGAAGCTACCTCGTTTGTTCCTCCAGCTTTTGAAGCTGTATCACTTATATCGCAAGTATTTGAAGCTAAATCATATGTGTCGCATGGATTTGAAGCAGAACCTTCTACATCGCATTGATTTGAAGCTAAATCTAGTGTATCGCATGGATTTGAAGCTAAGCCTTCTACTTCGCATTGATTTGAAGCTAAATCATTTGTTTCGCATGGAATTGAAGCTACCTCGTTTGTTCCTCCAGCTTTTGAAGCTGTATTACTTATATCGCAAGTATTTGAAGCTAAATCATATGTGTCGTATGGATTTGAAGCAGAACCTTCTTCATCGCATTGATTTGCAGCTAAATCATGTGTTTCGCATGGATTTGAAGCTAACTCGTTCGTTGCGCATGCAGTTAAATCTAAATAACGTATATCACAAGTATTTGAAGCTAAACCATTTGATTCGCACGGATTTGAAGCTAAGCCTTCTACTTTGCATTAATTGGAAGTTAAATCACGTATTTTGCACGGATTTGAAGCTAAACCTTCTACATCGCATTGATTTGAAGCTAAATCGCGTGTTTCGCATGGATTTGAAGCTAACTCGTTTGTTTCGCATGAAGTTGTAGCTAAATAATGTACATCACAGGTATTTGTAGCTAATCCATTTGTTTTGCATGGATTTGAAGCTAAGCCTTCTACTTCGCATTCATTTGAAGCTAAATCATTTGTTTCGCATGGATTTGAATCTAAGCCTTCTACTTCGCATTGATTTGAAGCTAAATCGTTTGTTTCGCATGGAATTGAAGCTACCTCGTTTGTTCCTCTAGCTTTTGAAGCTGTATCACTTATATCGCAAGTATTTGAAGCTAAATCATATGTGTCGTATGGATTTGAAGCAGAACCTTCTACATCGCATTGATTTGAAGCTAAATCTAGTGTATCGCATGGATTTGAAGCTAAACCTTCTACGTCGCAATGATTTGCAGCTAAATCATGTGTTTCGCATGGATTTGAAGCTAACTCGTTCGTTGCGCATGCAGTTAAATCTGAATAACGTATATCACAAGTATTTGAAGCTAAACCATTTGATTCGCACGGATTTGAAGCTAAGCCTTCTACTTCGCATTAATTGGAAGTTAAATCACGTATTTTGCACGGATTTGAAGCTAAACCTTCTACATCGCATTGATTTGAAGCTAAATCGCGTGTTTCGCATGGATTTGAAGCTAACTCGTTTGTTTCGCATGAAGTTGTAGCTAAATAATGTACATCACAGGTATTTGTAGCTAATCCATTTGTTTTGCATGGATTTGAAGCTAAGCCTTCTACTTCGCATTCATTTGAAGCTAAATCATTTGTTTCGCATGGATTTGAATCTAAGTCTTCTACTTCGCATTGATTTGAAGCTAAATCGTTTGTTTCGCATGGAATTGAAGCTACCTCGTTTGTTCCTCTAGCTTTTGAAGCTGTATCACTTATATCGCAAGTATTTGAAGCTAAATCATATGTGTCGTATGGATTTGAAGCAGAACCTTCTACATCGCATTGATTTGAAGCTAAATCTAGTGTATCGCATGGATTTGAAGCTAAACCTTCTACGTCGCAATGATTTGCAGCTAAATCATTTGTTTCGCATGGATTTGAATCTAAGCCTTGTCCTTCGAATTGATTTGAAGCTAAATCATGTGTTTCGTATGGATTTGAAGCTAAACCTTCTACATCGCATTGATTTGAAGCTAAACCTTCTACATTCTATTGATTTGAAGAAAACCTTCTACCTGTTATTGTTTTGAAGCTGAACCTTCTATATCGCATTGATTTGCCGCTAAATCATGTGTTTCGCATGGTGTTGAAGCTAACTCGTTCGTTTCGCCTGCAGTTAAATCTACATCACATATATCGCTAGTATTTGAAGCTAAATCACGTGTATCGCGTGGATTTTGAAGCTAACTCGTTTGATTAGTCTTCATTTGAAGCTATATCACTTACACCCCAAGTGTTTGAATCTATATCATTTGTTTCGCATGGATTTGAAGCTAATCCTTCTTCATCGCATTGATTTGCAGCTAAATCATGTGTTTCGCATGGATTTGAAGCTAACTCGTCCGTTTCGCCTGTATTTGAAGCTAGATCACTTATATCGCAAGTATTTGAAGCTAAATCATGTGTTTCGTTTGGATTTGAAGCTAAACCTTCAACATCGCATTGACTTGCAGCTAAATCTAGTGTATCGCACGGATATGAATCTAAACCTTATACATCGCATTGATTTGCAGCTAAATCATGTGTTTCGAGTGGATTTGAAGCTAACTCGTTCGTTTCGCCACCATTTGAACCTATATCACTTATATCGCAAGTATTTGAAGCTAAATCATATGTGCCGCATGGATTTGAAGCTGAACCTTCAACATCACATTGATTTGCAGCTAAATCATTTGTTTCGCATGGATGTGAATCTAAGCCTTGGCCTTCGAATTGATTTGAAGCTAAATCATATGTTTCGTATGGATTTGAAGCTAAACCTTCTACATCGCATTGATTTGAAGCTAAATCATGTGTCTCGCATGGAATTGAAGCTACCTCGTTTGTTCCTACAGCTTTTGAAACTATATCACTTATATCGCAAGTATTTGAAGCTAAATCATGTGTATCGCATGGATTTGAAGCTAACTCGTTTGTTTCGCATGCAGTTGTAGCTAAATAATGTATATCACAAGTATTTGTAGCTAAACCATTTGTTTCGCATGAATTTGAAGCTAAGCCTTCTACTTCGCATTGATTTGAAGCTAAATCATTTGTTTCGCATGGAATTGAAGCTACCTCGTTTGTTCCTCCAGCTTTTGAAGCTGTATCACTTTTATCGCAAGTATTTGAAGCTAAATCATATGTGTCGTATGGATTTGAAGCAGAACCTTCTTCATCGCATTGATTTGCAGCTAAATCATGTGTTTCGCATGGATTTGAAGCTAACTCGTTCGTTGCGCATGCAGTTAAATCTAAATAACGTATATCACAAGTATTTGAAGCTAAACCATTTGATTCGCACGGATTTGAAGCTAAGCCTTCTACTTCGCATTAATTGGAAGTTAAATCACGTATGTTGCACGGATTTGAAGCTAAACCTTCTACATCGCATTGATTTGAAGCTAAATCGTGTGTTTTGCATGGATTTGAAGCTAACTCGTTTGTTTCGCATGCAGTTGTTGCTAAATAATGTATATCACAGGTATTTGTAGCTAATCCATTTGTTTTGCACGGATTTGAAGCTAAACCTTCTACATCGCATTGATTTGAAGCTAAATCGCGTGTTTCGCATGGATTTGAAGCTAACTCGTTTGTTTCGCATGAAGTTGTAGCTAAATAATGTACATCACAGGTATTTGTAGCTAATCCATTTGTTTTGCATGGATTTGAAGCTAAGCCTTCTACTTCGCATTCATTTGAAGCTAAATCATTTGTTTCGCATGGATTTGAATCTAAGTCTTCTACTTCGCATTGATTTGAAGCTAAATCGTTTGTTTCGCATGGAATTGAAGCTACCTCGTTTGTTCCTCTAGCTTTTGAAGCTGTATCACTTATATCGCAAGTATTTGAAGCTAAATCATATGTGTCGTATGGATTTGAAGCAGAACCTTCTACATCGCATTGATTTGAAGCTAAATCTAGTGTATCGCATGGATTTGAAGCTAAACCTTCTACGTCGCAATGATTTGCAGCTAAATCATTTGTTTCGCATGGATTTGAATCTAAGCCTTGTCCTTCGAATTGATTTGAAGCTAAATCATGTGTTTCGTATGGATTTGAAGCTAAACCTTCTACATCGCATTGATTTGAAGCTAAACCTTCTACATTCTATTGATTTGAAGAAAACCTTCTACCTGTTATTGTTTTGAAGCTGAACCTTCTATATCGCATTGATTTGCCGCTAAATCATGTGTTTCGCATGGTGTTGAAGCTAACTCGTTCGTTTCGCCTGCAGTTAAATCTACATCACATATATCGCTAGTATTTGAAGCTAAATCACGTGTATCGCGTGGATTTTGAAGCTAACTCGTTTGATTAGTCTTCATTTGAAGCTATATCACTTACACCCCAAGTGTTTGAATCTATATCATTTGTTTCGCATGGATTTGAAGCTAATCCTTCTTCATCGCATTGATTTGCAGCTAAATCATGTGTTTCGCATGGATTTGAAGCTAACTCGTCCGTTTCGCCTGTATTTGAAGCTAGATCACTTATATCGCAAGTATTTGAAGCTAAATCATGTGTTTCGTTTGGATTTGAAGCTAAACCTTCAACATCGCATTGACTTGCAGCTAAATCTAGTGTATCGCACGGATATGAATCTAAACCTTATACATCGCATTGATTTGCAGCTAAATCATGTGTTTCGAGTGGATTTGAAGCTAACTCGTTCGTTTCGCCACCATTTGAACCTATATCACTTATATCGCAAGTATTTGAAGCTAAATCATATGTGCCGCATGGATTTGAAGCTGAACCTTCAACATCACATTGATTTGCAGCTAAATCATTTGTTTCGCATGGATGTGAATCTAAGCCTTGGCCTTCGAATTGATTTGAAGCTAAATCATATGTTTCGTATGGATTTGAAGCTAAACCTTCTACATCGCATTGATTTGAAGCTAAATCATGTGTCTCGCATGGAATTGAAGCTACCTCGTTTGTTCCTACAGCTTTTGAAACTATATCACTTATATCGCAAGTATTTGAAGCTAAATCATGTGTATCGCATGGATTTGAAGCTAACTCGTTTGTTTCGCATGCAGTTGTAGCTAAATAATGTATATCACAAGTATTTGTAGCTAAACCATTTGTTTCGCATGAATTTGAAGCTAAGCCTTCTACTTCGCATTGATTTGAAGCTAAATCATTTGTTTCGCATGGAATTGAAGCTACCTCGTTTGTTCCTCCAGCTTTTGAAGCTGTATCACTTTTATCGCAAGTATTTGAAGCTAAATCATATGTGTCGTATGGATTTGAAGCAGAACCTTCTTCATCGCATTGATTTGCAGCTAAATCATGTGTTTCGCATGGATTTGAAGCTAACTCGTTCGTTGCGCATGCAGTTAAATCTAAATAACGTATATCACAAGTATTTGAAGCTAAACCATTTGATTCGCACGGATTTGAAGCTAAGCCTTCTACTTCGCATTAATTGGAAGTTAAATCACGTATGTTGCACGGATTTGAAGCTAAACCTTCTACATCGCATTGATTTGAAGCTAAATCGTGTGTTTTGCATGGATTTGAAGCTAACTCGTTTGTTTCGCATGCAGTTGTTGCTAAATAATGTATATCACAGGTATTTGTAGCTAATCCATTTGTTTTGCATGGATTTGAAGCTAAGCCTTCTACTTCGCATTCATTTGAAGCTAAATCATTTGTTTCGCATGGATTTGAATCTAAGCCTTCTACTTCGCATTGATTTGAAGCTAAATCGTTTGTTTCGCATGGAATTGAAGCTACCTCGTTTGTTCCTCTAGCTTTTGAAGCTTTATCACTTATATCGCAAGTATTTGAAGCTAAATCATATGTGTCGTATGGATTTGAAGCAGAACCTTCTACATCGCATTGTTTTGAAGCTAAATCTAGTGTATCGCATGGATTTGAAGCCAAATCTTCTACGTCGCAATGATTTGCAGCTAAATCATTTGTTTCGCATGGATTTGAATCTAAGCCTTGTCCTTCGAATTGATTTGAAGCTAAATCATGTGTTTCGTATGGATTTGAAGCTAAACCTTCTACATCGCATTGATTTGAAGCTAAACCTTCTACATTCTATTGATTTGAAGAAAACCTTCTACCTGTTATTGTTTTGAAGCTGAACCTTCTATATCGCATTGATTTGCCGCTAAATCATGTGTTTCGCATGGTGTTGAAGCTAACTCGTTCGTTTCGCCTGCAGTTAAATCTACATCACATATATCGCTAGTATTTGAAGCTAAATCACGTGTATCGCGTGGATTTTGAAGCTAACTCGTTTGATTAGTCTTCATTTGAAGCTATATCACTTACACCCCAAGTGTTTGAAGCTATATCATTTGTTTCGCATGGATTTGAAGCTAATCCTTCTTCATCGCATTGATTTGCAGCTAAATCATGTCTTTCGCATGGATTTGAAGCTAACTCGTCCGTTTCGCCTGTATTTGAAGCTAGATCACTTATATCGCAAGTATTTGAAGCTAAATCATGTGTTTCGTTTGGATTTAAAGCTAAACCTTCAACATCGCATTGACTTGCAGCTAAATCTAGTGTATCGCACGGATATGAATCTAAACCTTATACATCGCATTGATTTGCAGCTAAATCATGTGTTTCGCGTGGATTTGAAGCTAACTCGTTCGTTTCGCCACCATCTGAACTTATATCGCAAGTATTTGAAGCTAAATCATATGTGCCGCATGGATTTGAAGCTGAACCTTCTACATCACATTGATTTGCAGCTAAATCATTTGTTTCGCATGGATGTGAATCTAAGCCTTGGCCTTCGAATTGATTTGAAGCTAAATCATATGTTTCGTATGGATTTGAAGCTAAACCTTCTACATCGCATTGATTTGAAGCTAAATCATGTGTCTCGCATGGAATTGGAGCCACCTCGTTTGTTCCTACAGCTTTTGAAACTATATCACTTATATCGCAAGTATTTGAAGCTAAATCATGTGTATCGCATGGATTTGAAGCTAACTCGTTTGTTTCGCATGCAGTTGTAGCTAAATAATGTATATCACAAGTATTTGTAGCTAAACCATTTGTTTCGCATGAATTTGAAGCTAAGCCTTCTACTTCGCATTGATTTGAAGCTAAATCATTTGTTTCGCATGGAATTGAAGATACCTCGTTTGTTCCTCCAGCTTTTGAAGCTGTATCACTTATATCGCAAGTATTTGAAGCTAAATCATATGTGTCGTATGGATTTGAAGCAGAACCTTCTTCATCGCATTGATTTGCAGCTAAATCATGTGTTTCGCATGGATTTGAAGCTAACTCGTCCGTTTCGCCTGTATTTGAAGCTAGATCACTTATATCGCAAGTATTTGAAGCTAAATCATGTGATTCGTTTGGATTTGAAGCTAAACCTTCAACATCGCATTGACTTGCAGCTAAATCTAGTGTATCGCACGGATATGAATCTAAACCTTATACATCGCATTGATTTGCAGCTAAATCATGTGTTTCGCGTGGATTTGAAGCTAACTCGTTCGTTTCGCCACCATTTGAACCTATATCACTTATATCGCAAGTATTTGAAGCTAAATCATATGTGCCGCATGGATTTGAAGCTGAACCTTCTACATCACATTGATTTGCAGCTAAATCATTTGTTTCGCATGGATGTGAATCTAAGCCTTGGCCTTCGAATTGATTTGAAGCTAAATCATATGTTTCGTATGGATTTGAAGCTAAACCTTCTACATCGCATTGATTTGAAGCTAAATCATGTGTCTCGCATGGAATTGAAGCTACCTCGTTTGTTCCTACAGCTTTTGAAACTATATCACTTATATCGCAAGTATTTGAAGCTAAATCATGTGTATCGCATGGATTTGAAGCTAACTCGTTCGTTTCGCCTCCATTTGAACCTATATCACTTATATCGCAAGTATTTGAAGCTAAATCATATGTGCCGCATGGATTTGAAGCTGAACCTTCTACATCACATTGATTTGCAGCTAAATCATTTGTTTCGCATGGATGTGAATCTAAGCCTTGGCCTTCGAATTGATTTGAAGCTAAATCATATGTTTCGTATGGATTTGAAGCTAAACCTTCTACAACGCATTGATTTGAAGCTAAATCATGTGTCTCGCATGGAATTGAAGCTACCTCGTTTGTTTCGCCTGCATTTGAAGCTATATTACTTATATTTGCAAGTATTTGAAGCTAAACCATTTGTTTCGCATGGATTTGAAGCTAAGCCTTCTACTTCGCATTGATATGAAGCTATATCATGTGTTCCGCATGGATTTGAAGCTAACACGTTCGTTTTTCCTGCTTTTGAACCTACTTCATATATATCGCAAGTAATTGAAGCTAACTCGTTTGTTTCGCATACATTTGAAGCCGTCTCCTTTATATTCGCAAGTATTTGACGCTAAATCATTCGTTTCGCATGGATTTGAAGCTAATCCTTCTTCTAGGAATTGATTTGAAAATAAATCGTGTGATTCGCATGGATTTGAAGCTAACTCGTTTGTTTTCCTGCTTTTGAACCTATTTCATTTATATCGCAAGTATTTGAAGCTAACTCGTCTGTTTCGCATACATTTGAAGCTGTCTCCCTTACATTGGCAAGTATTTGACGCTAAATCATTCGTTTCGCATGGATTTGAAGCTAAGCCTTCTACATCGCATTGATTTGAAGCTAAATCATGTGTATCGCATGGATTTTGCAACTAACTCGTTTGATTCGTCTGCATTTGGAGCTATATCAGTTATATCGCAAGTATCTGATGCTAAATCGTTTGTATGGCATGGATTTGAAGCTAAACCTTCTATGTCGCATTGATTTGAAGCTAAATCATGTGTTTCGCAAGGATTTGAAGCTAACTCGTTTGTTTTGCATGCAGTTGAAGCTAGATCTTGTAAATCACAAGTATTTGAACCTAAACCATTTGTTTCGCATGGATTCGAAAATCAGCCTTATACTTCGTATTGATTTGAAGCTAAATCATGTATTTCGCATGGATTTGCATCTAGCTCATTTGATTTCCCTGCATTTGTAGCAATGTCATGTATAAAACAAGTATTTGCAGCTAATCCATTTGTATCGCATGGATTTGAAGCTAACTCGTTTGTTTCGCATGCAGTTGTAGCTAAATAATGTATATCACAAGTATTTGTAGCTAAACCATTTGTTTTGCATGGATTTGAATCTAAGCCTTCTACTTCGCATTCATTTGAAGCTAAATCATTTGTTTCGCATGGATTTGAATCTAAGCCTTGTCCTTCGAATTGATTTGAAGCTAAATCATTTGTTTCGCATGGAATTGAAGCTACCTCGTATGTTCCTCCAGCTTTTGAAGCTGTATCACTTATATCGTAAGTATTTGAAGCTAAATCATATGTGTCGTATGGATTTGAAGCAGAACCTTCTGCATCGCATTGATTTGAAGCTAAATCTAGTGTATCGAATGGATTTGAAGCTAAACCTTCTACATCGCATTGATTTGCAGCTAAATCATTTGTTTCGCGTGGATTTGAATCTAAGCCTTGTCCTTCGAATTGATTTGAAGCTAAATCATGTGTTTCGTATGGTTTTGAAGCTAAACCATCTACATCGCATTGACTTGAAGCTAAACCTTCTACATTCTATTGATTTGAAGCTAAACCATCTACCTGTTTTGCTTTGAAGCTGAACCTTCTATATCGTATTGATTTGCAGCTAAATCATGTGTATCGCGTGGATTTGATGCTAACTCGTTCGTTACGCATGCAGTTAAATCTAAGTAACGTATATCACAAGTATTTGAAGCCGAACCATTTGATTCGCATGGATTTGAAGCTAAGCCTTCTACTTGGCATTAATTGGAAGTTAAATCACGTGTTTTGCATGGAATTGAATCTACCTCGTATGTCCCTCCAGCTTTTGAAGCTGTATCACTTATATCGCAAGTATTTGAAGCTAAATCATATGGGTCGTATGGGTTTGAAGCAGAACCTTCTACATCGCATTGATTTGAAGCTAAATCATTTTTTTCGCATGGATGTGAAGCTAAACCTTCTACATCGCATGATTTGCAGCTAAATCATTTGTTTCGCATGGATTTGAATCTAAGCCTTGTCCTTCGAATTGATTTGAAGCTAAATCATGTGTTTCGTATGGATTTGAAGCTAAACCATCTACATCGCATTGACTTGAAGCTAAACCTTCTACATTCTATTGATTTGAAGCTAAACCTTCTACCTGTTTTGCTTTGAAGCTGAACCTTCTATATCGTATTGATTTGCAGCTAAATCATGTGTATCGCGTGGATTTGATGCTAACTCGATCGTTACGCATGCAGTTAAATCTAAATAACGTATATCAGAAGTATTTGAAGCTAAACCATTTGATTCGCATGGATTTGAAGCTAAGCCTTCTAATTCGCATTAATTGGAAGTTAAATCACGTGTTTTGCATGGATTTGAAGCTAAACCTTCTACATCGCATTGATTTGAAGCTAAATCATGTGTTTCGCATGCAGTTGAAGCTAAATCATGTCTTTCACAAGTATTTGAAGATGAACCATTTGAATCGCATTGATTTGAACCCGACCCTTCTACTTCGCACTGATTTTCAGCTAAATAATGTGTCTCGCATGGATGTGAAGCTAAACCTTCTACATCGCATTGATTTGCAGCTAAATCATTTGTTTCGCATGGATTTGAATCTAAGCCTTGTCCTTCGAATTGATTTGAAGCTAAATCATGTGTTTCGTATGGATTTGAAGCTAAACCTTCTACATGGCATTGATTTGAAGCTAAATCATTTGTTTCGCATGGAATTGAAGCTACCTCGTATGTTCCTCCAGCTTTTGAAGCTGTATCACTTATATCGCAAGTATTTGAAGCTAAATCATATGTGTCGTATGGATTTGAAGCAGAACCTTCTACATCGCATTGATTTGAAGCTAAATCTAGTGTATCGAATGGATTTGAAGCTAAACCTTCTACATCGCATTGATTTGCAGCTAAATCATTTGTTTCGCGTGGATTTGAATCTAAGCCTTGTCCTTCGAATTGATTTGAAGCTAAATCATGTGTTTCGTATGGTTTTGAAGCTAAACCATCTACATCGCATTGACTTGAAGCTAAACCTTCTACATTCTATTGATTTGAAGCTAAACCTTCTACCTGTTTTGCTTTGAAGCTGAACCTTCTATATCGTATTGATTTGCAGCTAAATCATGTGTATCGCGTGGATTTGATGCTAACTCGTTCGTTACGCATGCAGTTAAATCTAAGTAACGTATATCACAAGTATTTGAAGCCGAACCATTTGATTCGCATGGATTTGAAGCTAAGCCTTCTACTTGGCATTAATTGGAAGTTAAATCACGTGTTTTGCATGGAATTGAATCTACCTCGTATGTCCCTCCAGCTTTTGAAGCTGTATCACTTATAACGCAAGTATTTGAAGCTAAATCATATGGGTCGTATGGGTTTGAAGCAGAACCTTCTACATCGCATTGATTTGAAGGTAAATCATTTTTTTCGCATGGATGTGAAGCTAAACCTTCTACATCGCATGATTTGCAGCTAAATCATTTGTTTCGCATGGATTTGAATCTAAGCCTTGTCCGTCGAATTGATTTGAAGCTAAATCATGTGTTTCGTATGGATTTGAAGCTAAACCTACTACATCGCATTGACTTGAAGCTAAACCTTCTACATTCTATTGATTTGAAGCTAAACCTTCTACCTGTTTTGCTTTGAAGCTGAACCTTCTATATCGTATTGATTTGCAGCTAAATCATGTGTATCGCGTGGATTTGATGCTAACTCGTTCGTTACACATGCAGTTAAATCTAAATAACGTATATCACAAGTATTTGAAGCTAAACCATTTGATTCGCATGGATTTGAAGCTAAGCCTTCTAATTCGCATTAATTGGAAGTTAAATCACGTGTTTTGCATGGATTTGAAGCTAAACCTTCTACATCGCATTGATTTGAAGCTAAATCATGTGTTTCGCATGCAGTTGAAGCTAAATCATGTCTTTCACAAGTATTTGAAGATGAACCATTTGAATCGCATTGATTTGAACCCGACCCTTCTACTTCGCACTGATTTGCAGCTAAATAATGTGTTTCGCATGGATGTGAAGCTAAACCTTCTACATCGCATTGATTTGCAGCTAAATTATTTGTTTCGCGTGGATTTGAATCTAAGCCTTGTCCTTCGAATTGATTTGAAGCTAAATCATTTGTTTCGCATGGAATTGAAGCTACCTCGTTTGTTCCTCCTGCATTTGAAGCTATATCACTTATATCGCATGGATTTGAAGCTGAACCTACTACATCGCATTGATTTGAAGCTAAATCTTGTGTATCGCATGGATTTGAAGAAAACCATCTTCATCGCATTGATTTGAAGCTTAAACATGTGTTTCGCATGGATTTGATGCTAACTCGTTTGTTTCGCATGCAGTTGTAGCTAAATAATGTATATCACAAGTATTTGTAGCTAAACCATTTATTTCCCATGAATTTGAAGCTAAGCCTTCTACTTCGCATTGATTTGAAGCTAAATCATTTGTTTCGCATCGAATTGAAGCTACCTCGCTTGTTCCTCCAGCTTTTGAAGCTATATCATTTATACCGGAAGTATTTGATGCTAAATCATATGTGTCGTACGGATTTGAAGTAGAACCTTCCACATCGCATTGATTTGAAGCTAAATCTAGTGTATCGCATGGATTTGAAGCTAAACCTTCTACATCGCATTGATTGGCAGCAAAAATCATGTGTTTTGCATGGATTTGAAGCTATCTCGTTCGTTCCGCATGCAGTTAAATCTAAATAACGTATATCACAATTATTTGAAGCTAAACCATTTGATTCGCATGGATATGAAGCTAAGCCTTCTACTTCGCATTCATTTGAAACTAAATCATTTGCTTCGCATGGATTTGAATCTAAGCCTTGTCCTTCGAATTGATTTGAAGCTAAATCATGTGTTTCGTATGGATTTGAAGCTAAACCTCCTACATCGCATTGATTTGAAGTTAAACCTTCTATATTCTATTGATTTGAAGCTAAACCTTCTACCTCTTATTGATTTGAAGCTAAACCTTCTACATCGCATTGATTTGAAGATAAATCGTGTGATTCGCATGGATTTGAAGCTAACTCGGTAGTTTCGCATGCAGTTGTAGCTAAATAATGAATATCTCAAGTATTTGTAGCTAAACCATTTGTTTCGCATCGATTTAAGCTACTCCTTCTACTTCGCATTGATTTGTAGCTAAACCATTTGCTTCGCATGAATTTGAAGCTAAGCCTTCTACTTCGCATTGATTTGAAGCTAAATCACTTGTTTCGCATGGAATTGAAGCTACCTCGTTTGTTCCTCCAGCTTTTGAAGCTGTACCACTTATATCGCAAGTATTTGAAGCTAAATCATTTGTTTCGCATGGAATTGAAACTACCTCGTTTGTTTCGCATGCAGTTGTAGCTAAATAATGTATATCACAAGTATTTGTAGCTAAACCATTTGTTTTGCATGGATTTGAAGCTAAACCTTCTTCATCGCATTGAGTTGAAGCTAAATCATTTGTTTCGCATGGAATTGAAGCTACCTCGTTTGTTCCTCCTGCATTTGAAGCTATATCACTTATATCGCATGGTTTGAAGCTGAACCTACTACATCGCATTGATTTGAAGCTAAATCTTGTGTATCGCATGGACTTAATGCTAACTCGTTCGTTGCGCATGCAGTTAAATCTAAATAACGTATATCACAAGTATTTGAAGCTAAACCACTTGATTCGCATGGATTTGAAGCTAAGCCTTCTATTTCGCATTAATTGGAAGTTAAATCACGTGTTTTGCATGGATTTGAAGCTAAACCTTCTACATCGCATTGATTTTAAGCTAAATCATGTGTCTCGCATGGAATTGAAGCTACCTCGTTTGTTCCTACAGCTTTTGAAGCTATATCACTTATATCGCAAGTATTTGAATCTAAATCATATGTGTCGCATGGATTTGAAGCTGAACCTACTACATCGCATTGATTTGAAGCTAAATCTTGTGTTTCGTATGGATTTGAAGCTAAACCTTCTACATCGCATTGATTTTAAGCTAAATCTTGTGTATCGCATGGATTTGAAGCAAACCATCTACATCGCATTGATTTGAAGCTTAATCATGTGTTTCGCATGGATTTGATGCTAACTCGTTTGTTTCGCATGCAGTTGTAGCTATATAATGTATATCACAAGTATTTGTAGCTAAACCATTTGCTTCGCATGAATTTGAAGCTAAGCCTTCTACTTCGCATTGATTTGAAGCTAAATCACTTGTTTCGCATGGAATTGAAGCTACCTCGTTTGTTCCTCCAGCTTTTGAAGCTGTACCACTTATATCGCAAGTATTTGAAGCTAAATCATTTGTTTCGCATGGAATTGAAACTACCTCGTTTGTTCCTCCTGCTTTTGTAGCTGTATCACTTATATCGCAATTATTTGAAGCTAAATCATATGTGTCGTATGAATTTGAAGCAGAACCTTCTACATCGCATTGTTTTGAAGCTAAATCTAGTGTATCGCATGGATTTGAAGCTAAGCCTTCTACATCGCATTGATTTGAAGATAAATCGTGTGTTTCGCATGGATTTGAAGCTAACTCGTTAGTTTTGCATGCAGTTGTAGCTAAATAATGTACATCACAAGTATTTGTAGCTAAACCATTTTTTTCGCATGGATTTGTAGCTACGCCTTCTACTTCGCATTGATTTGAAGCTAAATCATTTGTTTCGCATGTAATTGAAGCTACCTCGTTTGTTCCTCCTGCTTTTGAAGCTATATGATTTATACTGCATGGATTTGAAGCTGAACCTACTACATCGCATTGATTTGAAGCTAAATCTTGTGTATCGCATGGATTTGAAGCAAACCAACTACATCGCATTAATTTGAAGCTTAATCATGTGTTTAAGCCTTGGCCTTCGAATTGATTTGAAGCTAAATCATATGTTTCGTATGGATTTGAAGCTAAACCTTCTACATCGCATTGATTTTAAGCTAAATCATGTATCTCGCATGGAATTGAAGCTACCTCGTTTGTTCCTACAGCTTTTGAAGCTATATCACTTATATCGCAAGTATTTGAAGCTAAATCATATGTGTCGCATGGATTTGAAGCTGAACCTACTACATCGCATTGATTTGAAGCTAAATCTTGTGTATCGCATGGATTTGAAGCTAAGCCTTCTGCATCGCATGATTTGAAGCTAAATCATGTGTATCGCATGGATTTGAAGCTAACTCGTTCGTTTCGCATGCAGTTGTAGCTAAATAATGTATATCACAAGTATTTGTAGCTAAGCCATTTGTTTTGCATGGATTTAAAGCTTAGCCTTCTACTTCGCATTGATTTGAAGCTAAATCATTTGTTTCGCATGGAATTGAAGCTACCTCGTTTGTTCCTCCTGCATTTGAAGCTATATCACTTATATCGCATGGATTTGAAGCTGAACCTACTACATCGCATTGATTTGAAGCTAAATCTTGTGTATCGCATGGATTTGATGCTAACTCGTTTGTTTCGCATGCAGTTGTAGCTAAATAATGTATATCACAAGTATTTGTAGCTAAACCATTTATTTCCCATGAATTTGAAGCTAAGCCTTCTACTTCGCATTGATTTGAAGCTAAATCATATGTTTCGCATGGAATTGAAGCTACCTCGCTTGTTCCTCCAGCTTTTGAAGCTATATCATTTATACCGGAAGTATTTGATGCTAAATCATATGTGTCGTACGGATTTGAAGTAGAACGTTCCACATCGCATTGATTTGAAGCTAAATCTAGTGTATCGCATGGATTTGAAGCTAAGCCTTCTACATCGCATTGATTGGCAACAAAAATCATGTGTTTTGCATGGATTTGAAGCTATTTCGTTCGTTCCGCATGCAGTTAAATCTAAATAACGTATATCACAATTATTTGAAGCTAAACCATTTGATTCGCATGGATATGAAGCTAAGCCTTCTACTTCGCATTCATTTGAAACTAAATCATTTGCTTCGCATGGATTTGAATCTAAGCCTTGTCCTTCGAATTGATTTGAAGCTAAATCATGTGTTTCGTATGGATTTGAAGCTAAACCTCCTACATCGCATTGATTTGAAGTAAAACCTTCTCTATTCTATTGATTTGAAGCTAAACCTTCTACCTCTTATTGATTTGAAGCTAAACCTTCTACATCGCATTGATTTGAAGATAAATCGTGTGATTCGCATGGATTTGAAGCTAACTCGGTAGTTTCGCATGCAGTTGTAGCTAAATAATGAAGATCTCAAGTATTTGTAGCTAAACCATTTGTTTCGCATCGATTTAAGCTACTCCTTCTACTTCGCATTGATTTGTAGCTAAACCATTTGTTTCCCATGAATTTGAAGCTAAGCCTTCTACTTCGCATTGATTTGAAGCTAAATCATGTGTCTCGCATGGAATTGAAGCTACCTCGTTTGTTCCTACAGCTTTTGAAGCTATATCACTTATATCACAAGTATTTGAAGCTAAATCATGTGTATCGCATGGATTTGAAGCTAACTCGTTTGTTTCGCATGCAGTTGTAGTTATATAATGTATATCACAAGTATTTGTAGCTAAACCATTTGTTTTGCATGGATTTGAAGCTAAACCTTCTTCATCGCATTGATTTGCAGCTAAATCATGTGTTTCGCATGGATTTGAAGCTAAACCTTCTACATCGCATTGATTTGAAGCTAAATCTAGTGTATCGCACGGATTTGAATCTAAACCTTATACATCGCATTGATTTGCAACTAAATCATGTGTTTCGCATGGATTTGAAGCTAAACCTTCTACATCGCATTGATTTGTAGCTAAACCTTTTTTTTTGCATGAATTTGAATCTAAGCCTTCTACTTCGCATTCATTTGAAGCTAAATCATTTGTTTCGCATGGATTTGAATCTAAGCCTTCTACATCGCATTGATTTGAAGATAAATCGTGTGTTTCGCATGGATTTGAAGCTACCTCGTTAGTTTCGCATGCAGTTGTAGCTAAATAATTTATATCACAAGTATTTGTAGCTAAACCATTTTTTTCGCATGGATTTGTAGCTACGCCTTCTACTTCGCATTGATTTGAAGCTAAATCATTTGTTTCGCATGGAATTGAATCTACCTCGTATGTCCCTCCAGCTTTTGAAGCTGTATCACTTATATCGCAAGTATTTGAAGCTAAATCATATGGGTCGTATGGGTTTGAAGCAGAACCTTCTACATCGCATTGATTTGAAGCTAAATCATTTGTTTCGCATGGATTTGAAGCTGAACCTTCTTCATCGCATTGATTTGCAGCTAAATCATGTGTTTCGCATGGATTTGAAGTTAACTCGTTCGTTGCGCATGCAGTTAAATCTAAATAACGTATATCACAAGTATTTGAAGCTAAAGCATTTGATTCTCATGGATTTGATGCTAAGCCTTCTACTTCGCATTAATTGGAAGTTAAATCACGTGTTTTGCATGGATTTGAAGCTAAACCTTCTACATCGCATTGATTTGAAGCTAAATCATGTGTTTCGCATGCAGTTGAAGCTAAATCATGTCTTTCACAAGTATTTGAAGATGAACCATTTGAATCGCATTGATTTGAACCCGACCCTTCTACTTCGCACTGATTTGCAGCTAAATAATGTGTTTCGCATGGATTTGAAGCTAAACCTTCTACATCGCATTGATTTGCAGCTAAATCATGTGTTTGGCATGGATTTGAAGCTAACTCGTTCGTTTCGCCTCCATTTGAAACTATATCACTTATATCGCAAATATTTGAAGCTAAATCATATGTGCCGCATGGATTTGAAGCTGAACCTTCTACAGCGCATTGATTTGAAGCTAAATCGTGTGTATCGCATGGATTTGAAGCTAAACCTTCTACATCACATTGATTTGCAGCTAAATCATATGTTTCGCATGGATGTGAATCTAAGCCTTGGCCTTCGAATTGATTTGAAGCTAAATCATATGTTTCGTATGGATTTGAAGCTAAACCTTCTACATCGCATTGATTTTAAGCTAAATCATGTGTCTCGCATGGAATTGAAGCTACCTCGTTTGTTCCTACAGCTTTTGAAGCTATATCACTTATATCGCAAGTATTTGAAGCTAAATCATATGTGTCGCATGGATTTGAAGCTGAACCTACTACATCGCATTGATTTGAAGCTAAATCTTGTGTATCGCATGTATTTGAAGCTAAGCCTTCTGCATCGCATTATTTGAAGCTAAATCATGTGTATCGCATGGATTTGAAGTTAACTCGTTCGTTTCGCATGCAGTTGTAGCTAAATAATGTATATCACAAGTATTTGTAGCTAAATCATTTGTTTTGCATGGATTTAAAGCTTAGCCTTCTACTTCGCATTGATTTGAAGCTAAATCATTTGTTTCGCATGGAATTGAAGCTACCTCGTTTGTTCCTCCTGCATTTAAAACTATATCACTTATATCGCATGGATTTGAAGCTGAACCTACTACATCGCATTGATTTGAAGCTAAATCTTGTGTATCGCATGGATTTGAAGCTAAGCCTTCTACGTCGCATTGATTTGAAGCTAAATCTAGTGTATCGCGTGGATTTGAAGCTAAACCTTCTACATCGCATTGAATTGCAGCTAAATCATTTGTTTCGCATGGATTAGAATCTAAGCCTTGTCCTTCGAATTGATTTGAAGCTAAATCATGTGTTTCGTATGGATTTGAAGCTAAACCTTCTACATCGCATTGATTTTAAGCTAAATCTTGTGTATCGCATGGATTTGAAGCAAACCATCTACATCGCATTGATTTGAAGCTTAATCATGTGTTTCGCATGGATTTGATGCTAACTCGTTTGTTTCGCATGCAGTTGTAGCTATATAATGTATATCACAAGTATTTGTAGCTAAACCATTTGCTTCGCATGAATTTGAAGCTAAGCCTTCTACTTCGCATTGATTTGAAGCTAAATCACTTGTTTCGCATGGAATTGAAGCTACCTCGTTTGTTCCTCCAGCTTTTGAAGCTGTACCACTTATATCGCAAGTATTTGAAGCTAAATCATTTGTTTCGCATGGAATTGAAACTACCTCGTTTGTTCCTCCTGCTTTTGTAGCTGTATCACTTATATCGCAATTATTTGAAGCTAAATCGTATGTGTCGTATGAATTTGAAGCAGAACCTTCTACATCGCATTGTTTTGAAGCTAAATCTAGTGTATCGCATGGATTTGAAGCTAAGCCTTCTACATCGCATTGATTTGAAGATAAATCGTGTGTTTCGCATGGATTTGAAGCTAACTCGTTAGTTTTGCATGCAGTTGTAGCTAAATAATGTATATCACAAGTATTTGTAGCTAAACCATTTTTTTCGCATGGATTTGTAGCTACGCCTTCTACTTCGCATTGATTTGAAGCTAAATCATTTGTTTCGCATGTAATTGAAGCTACCTCGTTTGTTCCTCCTGCTTTTGAAGCTATATGATTTATACTGCATGGATTTGAAGCTGAACCTACTACATCGCATTGATTTGAAGCTAAATCTTGTGTATCGCATGGATTTGAAGCAAACCAACTACATCGCATTAATTTGAAGCTTAATCATGTGTTTAAGCCTTGGCCTTCGAATTGATTTGAAGCTAAATCATATGTTTCGTATGGATTTGAAGCTAAACCTTCTACATCGCATTGATTTTAAGCTAAATCATGTATCTCGCATGGAATTGAAGCTACCTCGTTTGTTCCTACAGCTTTTGAAGCTATATCACTTATATCGCAAGTATTTGAAGCTAAATCATATGTGTCGCATGGATTTGAAGCTGAACCTACTACATCGCATTGATTTGAAGCTAAATCTTGTGTATCGCATGGATTTGAAGCTAAGCCTTCTGCATCGCATGATTTGAAGCTAAATCATGTGTATCGCATGGATTTGAAGCTAACTCGTTCGTTTCGCATGCAGTTGTAGCTAAATAATGTATATCACAAGTATTTGTAGCTAAGCCATTTGTTTTGCATGGATTTAAAGCTTAGCCTTCTACTTCGCATTGATTTGAAGCTAAATCATTTGTTTCGCATGGAATTGAAGCTACCTCGTTTGATCCTCCTGCATTTGAAGCTATATCACTTATATCGCATGGATTTGAAGCTGAACCTACTACATCGCATTGATTTGAAGCTAAATCTTGTGTATCGCATGGATTTGATGCTAACTCGTTTGTTTCGCATGCAGTTGTAGCTAAATAATGTATATCACAAGTATTTGTAGCTAAACCATTTATTTCCCATGAATTTGAAGCTAAGCCTTCTACTTCGCATTGATTTGAAGCTAAATCATATGTTTCGCATGGAATTGAAGCTACCTCGCTTGTTCCTCCAGCTTTTGAAGCTATATCATTTATACCGGAAGTATTTGATGCTAAATCATATGTGTCGTACGGATTTGAAGTAGAACGTTCCACATCGCATTGATTTGAAGCTAAATCTAGTGTATCGCATGGATTTGAAGCTAAGCCTTCTACATCGCATTGATTGGCAACAAAAATCATGTGTTTTGCATGGATTTGAAGCTATTTCGTTCGTTCCGCATGCAGTTAAATCTAAATAACGTCTATCACAATTATTTGAAGCTAAACCATTTGATTCGCATGGATATGAAGCTAAGCCTTCTACTTCGCATTCATTTGAAACTAAATCATTTGCTTCGCATGGATTTGAATCTAAGCCTTGTCCTTCGAATTGATTTGAAGCTAAATCATGTGTTTCGTATGGATTTGAAGCTAAACCTCCTACATCGCATTGATTTGAAGTAAAACCTTCTATATTCTATTGATTTGAAGCTAAACCTTCTACCTCTTATTGATTTGAAGCTAAACCTTCTACATCGCATTGATTTGAAGATAAATCGTGTGATTCGCATGGATTTGAAGCTAACTCGGTAGTTTCGCATGCAGTTGTAGCTAAATAATGAAGATCTCAAGTATTTGTAGCTAAACCATTTGTTTCGCATCGATTTAAGCTACTCCTTCTACTTCGCATTGATTTGTAGCTAAACCATTTGTTTCCCATGAATTTGAAGCTAAGCCTTCTACTTCGCATTGATTTGAAGCTAAATCATGTGTCTCGCATGGAATTGAAGCTACCTCGTTTGTTCCTACAGCTTTTGAAGCTATATCACTTATATCACAAGTATTTGAAGCTAAATCATGTGTATCGCATGGATTTGAAGCTAACTCGTTTGTTTCGCATGCAGTTGTAGCTATATAATGTATATCACAAGTATTTGTAGCTAAACCATTTGTTTTGCATGGATTTGAAGCTAAACCTTCTTCATCGCATTGATTTGCAGCTAAATCATGTGTTTCGCATGGATTTGAAGCTAAACCTTCTACATCGCATTGATTTGAAGCTAAATCTAGTGTATCGCACGGATTTGAATCTAAACCTTATACATCGCATTGATTTGCAACTAAATCATGTGTTTCGCATGGATTTGAAGCTAAACCTTCTACATCGCATTGATTTGTAGCTAAACCATTTTTTTTTGCATGAATTTGAATCTAAGCCTTCTACTTCGCATTCATTTGAAGCTAAATCATTTGTTTCGCATGGATTTGAATCTAAGCCTTCTACATCGCATTGATTTGAAGATAAATCGTGTGTTTCGCATGGATTTGAAGCTACCTCGTTAGTTTCGCATGCAGTTGTAGCTAAATAATTTATATCACAAGTATTTGTAGCTAAACCATTTTTTTCGCATGGATTTGTAGCTACGCCTTCTACTTCGCATTGATTTGAAGCTAAATCATTTGTTTCGCATGGAATTGAATCTACCTCGTATGTCCCCTCCAGCTTTTGAAGCTGTATCACTTATATCGCAAGTATTTGAAGCTAAATCATATGGGTCGTATGGGTTTGAAGCAGAACCTTCTACATCGCATTGATTTGAAGCTAAATCATTTGTTTCGCATGGATTTGAAGCTGAACCTTCTTCATCGCATTGATTTGCAGCTAAATCATGTGTTTCGCATGGATTTGAAGTTAACTCGTTCGTTGCGCATGCAGTTAAATCTAAATAACGTATATCACAAGTATTTGAAGCTAAAGCATTTGATTCTCATGGATTTGATGCTAAGCCTTCTACTTCGCATTAATTGGGAAGTTAAATCACGTGTTTTGCATGGATTTGAAGCTAAACCTTCTACATCGCATTGATTTGAAGCTAAATCATGTGTTTCGCATGCAGTTGAAGCTAAATCATGTCTTTCACAAGTATTTGAAGATGAACCATTTGAATCGCATTGATTTGAACCCGACCCTTCTACTTCGCACTGATTTGCAGCTAAATAATGTGTTTCGCTTGGATTTGAAGCTAAACCTTCTACATCGCATTGATTTGCAGCTAAATCATGTGTTTGGCATGGATTTGAAGCTAACTCGTTCGTTTCGCCTCCATTTGAAACTATATCACTTATATCGCAAATATTTGAAGCTAAATCATATGTGCCGCATGGATTTGAAGCTGAACCTTCTACAGCGCATTGATTTGAAGCTAAATCGTGTGTATCGCATGGATTTGAAGCTAAACCTTCTACATCACATTGATTTGCAGCTAAATCATATGTTTCGCATGGATGTGAATCTAAGCCTTGGCCTTCGAATTGATTTGAAGCTAAATCATATGTTTCGTATGGATTTGAAGCTAAACCTTCTACATCGCATTGATTTTAAGCTAAATCATGTGTCTCGCATGGAATTGAAGCTACCTCGTTTGTTCCTACAGCTTTTGAAGCTATATCACTTATATCGCAAGTATTTGAAGCTAAATCATATGTGTCGCATGGATTTGAAGCTGAACCTACTACATCGCATTGATTTGAAGCTAAATCTTGTGTATCGCATGTATTTGAAGCTAAGCCTTCTGCATCGCATTATTTGAAGCTAAATCATGTGTATCGCATGGATTTGAAGTTAACTCGTTCGTTTCGCATGCAGTTGTAGCTAAATAATGTATATCACAAGTATTTGTAGCTAAATCATTTGTTTTGCATGGATTTAAAGCTTAGCCTTCTACTTCGCATTGATTTGAAGCTAAATCATTTGTTTCGCATGGAATTGAAGCTACCTCGTTTGTTCCTCCTGCATTTAAAACTATATCACTTATATCGCATGGATTTGAAGCTGAACCTACTACATCGCATTGATTTGAAGCTAAATCTTGTGTATCGCATGGATTTGAAGCTAAGCCTTCTACGTCGCATTGATTTGAAGCTAAATCTAGTGTATCGCGTGGATTTGAAGCTAAACCTTCTACATCGCATTGAATTGCAGCTAAATCATTTGTTTCGCATGGATTAGAATCTAAGCCTTGTCCTTCGAATTGATTTGAAGCTAAATCATGTGTTTCGTATGGATTTGAAGCTAAACCTTCTACATCGCATTGATTTTAAGCTAAATCTTGTGTATCGCATGGATTTGAAGCAAACCATCTACATCGCATTGATTTGAAGCTTAATCATGTGTTTCACATGGATTTGATGCTAACTCGTTTGTTTCGCATGCAGTTGTAGCTATATAATGTATATCACAAGTATTTGTAGCTAAACCATTTGCTTCGCATGAATTTGAAGCTAAGCCTTCTACTTCGCATTGATTTGAAGCTAAATCACTTGTTTCGCATGGAATTGAAGCTACCTCGTTTGTTCCTCCAGCTTTTGAAGCTGTACCACTTATATCGCAAGTATTTGAAGCTAAATCATTTGTTTCGCATGGAATTGAAACTACCTCGTTTGTTCCTCCTGCTTTTGTAGCTGTATCACTTATATCGCAATTATTTGAAGCTAAATCATATGTGTCGTATGAATTTGAAGCAGAACCTTCTACATCGCATTGTTTTGAAGCTAAATCTAGTGTATCGCATGGATTTGAAGCTAAGCCTTCTACATCGCATTGATTTGAAGATAAATCGTGTGTTTCGCATGGATTTGAAGCTAACTCGTTAGTTTTGCATGCAGTTGTAGCTAAATAATGTATATCACAAGTATTTGTAGCTAAACCATTTTTTTCGCATGGATTTGTAGCTACGCCTTCTACTTCGCATTGATTTGAAGCTAAATCATTTGTTTCGCATGTAATTGAAGCTACCTCGTTTGTTCCTCCTGCTTTTGAAGCTATATGATTTATACTGCATGGATTTGAAGCTGAACCTACTACATCGCATTGATTTGAAGCTAAATCTTGTGTATCGCATGGATTTGAAGCAAACCAACTACATCGCATTAATTTGAAGCTTAATCATGTGTTTAAGCCTTGGCCTTCGAATTGATTTGAAGCTAAATCATATGTTTCGTATGGATTTGAAGCTAAACCTTCTACATCGCATTGATTTTAAGCTAAATCATGTATCTCGCATGGAATTGAAGCTACCTCGTTTGTTCCTACAGCTTTTGAAGCTATATCACTTATATCGCAAGTATTTGAAGCTAAATCATATGTGTCGCATGGATTTGAAGCTGAACCTACAACATCGCATTGATTTGAAGCTAAATCTTGTGTATCGCATGGATTTGAAGCTAAGCCTTCTGCATCGCATGATTTGAAGCTAAATCATGTGTATCGCATGGATTTGAAGCTAACTCGTTCGTTTCGCATGCAGTTGTAGCTAAATAATGTATATCACAAGTATTTGTAGCTAAGCCATTTGTTTTGCATGGATTTAAAGCTTAGCCTTCTACTTCGCATTGATTTGAAGCTAAATCATTTGTTTCGCATGGAATTGAAGCTACCTCGTTTGTTCCTCCTGCATTTGAAGCTATATCACTTATATCGCATGGATTTGAAGCTGAACCTACTACATCGCATTGATTTGAAGCTAAATCTTGTGTATAGCATGGATTTGATGCTAACTCGTTTGTTTCGCATGCAGTTGTAGCTAAATAATGTATATCACAAGTATTTGTAGCTAAACCATTTATTTCCCATGAATTTGAAGCTAAGCCTTCTACTTCGCATTGATTTGAAGCTAAATCATATGTTTCGCATGGAATTGAAGCTACCTCGCTTGTTCCTCCAGCTTTTGAAGCTATATCATTTATACCGGAAGTATTTGATGCTAAATCATATGTGTCGTACGGATTTGAAGTAGAACGTTCCACATCGCATTGATTTGAAGCTAAATCTAGTGTATCGCATGGATTTGAAGCTAAGCCTTCTACATCGCATTGATTGGCAACAAAAATCATGTGTTTTGCATGGATTTGAAGCTATTTCGTTCGTTCCGCATGCAGTTAAATCTAAATAACGTATATCACAATTATTTGAAGCTAAACCATTTGATTCGCATGGATATGAAGCTAAGCCTTCTACTTCGCATTCATTTGAAACTAAATCATTTGCTTCGCATGGATTTGAATCTAAGCCTTGTCCTTCGAATTGATTTGAAGCTAAATCATGTGTTTCGTATGGATTTGAAGCTAAACCTCCTACATCGCATTGATTTGAAGTAAAACCTTCTATATTCTATTGATTTGAAGCTAAACCTTCTACCTCTTATTGATTTGAAGCTAAACCTTCTACATCGCATTGATTTGAAGATAAATCGTGTGATTCGCATGGATTTGAAGCTAACTCGGTAGTTTCGCATGCAGTTGTAGCTAAATAATGAAGATCTCAAGTATTTGTAGCTAAACCATTTGTTTCGCATCGATTTAAGCTACTCCTTCTACTTCGCATTGATTTGTAGCTAAACCATTTGTTTCCCATGAATTTGAAGCTAAGCCTTCTACTTCGCATTGATTTGAAGCTAAATCATGTGTCTCGCATGGAATTGAAGCTACCTCGTTTGTTCCTACAGCTTTTGAAGCTATATCACTTATATCACAAGTATTTGAAGCTAAATCATGTGTATCGCATGGATTTGAAGCTAACTCGTTTGTTTCGCATGCAGTTGTAGCTAAATAATGTATATCACAAGTATTTGTAGCTAAACCATTTGTTTTGCATGGATTTGAAGCTAAACCTTCTTCATCGCATTGATTTGCAGCTAAATCATGTGTTTCGCATGGATTTGAAGCTAAACCTTCTACATCGCATTGATTTGAAGCTAAATCTAGTGTATCGCACGGATTTGAATCTAAACCTTATACATCGCATTGATTTGCAACTAAATCATGTGTTTCGCATGGATTTGAAGCTAAACCTTCTACATCGCATTGATTTGTAGCTAAACCATTTGTTTTGCATGAATTTGAATCTAAGCCTTCTACTTCGCATTCATTTGAAGCTAAATCATTTGTTTCGCATGGATTTGAATCTAAGCCTTCTACATCGCATTGATTTGAAGATAAATCGTGTGTTTCGCATGGATTTGAAGCTACCTCGTTAGTTTCGCATGCAGTTGTAGCTAAATAATTTATATCACAAGTATTTGTAGCTAAACCATTTTTTTCGCATGGATTTGTAGCTACGCCTTCTACTTCGCATTGATTTGAAGCTAAATCATTTGTTTCGCATGGAATTGAATCTACCTCGTATGTCCCTCCAGCTTTTGAAGCTGTATCACTTATATCGCAAGTATTTGAAGCTAAATCATATGGGTCGTATGGGTTTGAAGCAGAACCTTCTACATCGCATTGATTTGAAGCTAAATCATTTGTTTCGCATGGATTTGAAGCTGAACCTTCTTCATCGCATTGATTTGCAGCTAAATCATGTGTTTCGCATGGATTTGAAGTTAACTCGTTCGTTGCGCATGCAGTTAAATCTAAATAACGTATATCACAAGTATTTGAAGCTAAAGCATTTGATTCTCATGGATTTGATGCTAAGCCTTCTACTTCGCATTAATTGGAAGTTAAATCACGTGTTTTGCATGGATTTGAAGCTAAACCTTCTACATCGCATTGATTTGAAGCTAAATCATGTGTTTCGCATGCAGTTGAAGCTAAATCATGTCTTTCACAAGTATTTGAAGATGAACCATTTGAATCGCATTGATTTGAACCCGACCCTTCTACTTCGCACTGATTTGCAGCTAAATAATGTGTTTCGCATGGATTTGAAGCTAAACCTTCTACATCGCATTGATTTGCAGCTAAATCATGTGTTTGGCATGGATTTGAAGCTAACTCGTTCGTTTCGCCTCCATTTGAAACTATATCACTTATATCGCAAATATTTGAAGCTAAATCATATGTGCCGCATGGATTTGAAGCTGAACCTTCTACAGCGCATTGATTTGAAGCTAAATCGTGTGTATCGCATGGATTTGAAGCTAAACCTTCTACATCACATTGATTTGCAGCTAAATCATATGTTTCGCATGGATGTGAATCTAAGCCTTGGCCTTCGAATTGATTTGAAGCTAAATCATATGTTTCGTATGGATTTGAAGCTAAACCTTCTACATCGCATTGATTTTAAGCTAAATCATGTGTCTCGCATGGAATTGAAGCTACCTCGTTTGTTCCTACAGCTTTTGAAGCTATATCACTTATATCGCAAGTATTTGAAGCTAAATCATATGTGTCGCATGGATTTGAAGCTGAACCTACTACATCGCATTGATTTGAAGCTAAATCTTGTGTATCGCATGTATTTGAAGCTAAGCCTTCTGCATCGCATTATTTGAAGCTAAATCATGTGTATCGCATGGATTTGAAGTTAACTCGTTCGTTTCGCATGCAGTTGTAGCTAAATAATGTATATCACAAGTATTTGTAGCTAAATCATTTGTTTTGCATGGATTTAAAGCTTAGCCTTCTACTTCGCATTGATTTGAAGCTAAATCATTTGTTTCGCATGGAATTGAAGCTACCTCGTTTGTTCCTCCTGCATTTAAAACTATATCACTTATATCGCATGGATTTGAAGCTGAACCTACTACATCGCATTGATTTGAAGCTAAATCTTGTGTATCGCATGGATTTGAAGCTAAGCCTTCTACGTCGCATTGATTTGAAGCTAAATCTAGTGTATCGCGTGGATTTGAAGCTAAACCTTCTACATCGCATTGAATTGCAGCTAAATCATTTGTTTCGCATGGATTAGAATCTAAGCCTTGTCCTTCGAATTGATTTGAAGCTAAATCATGTGTTTCGTATGGATTTGAAGCTAAACCTTCTACATCGCATTGATTTTAAGCTAAATCTTGTGTATCGCATGGATTTGAAGCAAACCATCTACATCGCATTGATTTGAAGATTAATCATGTGTTTCGCATGGATTTGATGCTAACTCGTTTGTTTCGCATGCAGTTGTAGCTATATAATGTATATCACAAGTATTTGTAGCTAAACCATTTGTTTCGCATGAATTTGAAGCTAAGCCTTCTACTTCGCATTGATTTGAAGCTAAATCATTTGTTTCGCATGGAATTGAAGCTACCTCGTTTGTTCCTCCAGCTTTTGAAGCTGTATCACTTATATCGCAAGTATTTGAAGCTAAATCATTTGTGTCGTATGGAATTGAAGCAGATCCTTCTACATCGCATTGTTTTGAAGCTAAATCTAGTGTATCGCATGGATTTGAAGCTAAACCTTCTTCATCGCATTGATTTGCATCTAAATCATGTGTTTCGCATGGATTTGAAGCTAAACCTTCTACATCGCATTGATTTGAAGCTAAATCTAGTGTATCGCACGGATTTGAATCTAAACCTTCTACATCGCATTGATTTTAAGCTAAATCATGTGTCTCGCATGGAATTGAAGCTACCTCGTTTGTTCCTACAGCTTTTGAAGCTATATCACTTATATCGCAAGTATTGGAAGCTAAATCATATGTGTATCATGGATTTGAAGCTGAACCTACTACATCGCATTGATTTGAAGCTAAATCTAGTGTATCGCATGGATTTGAAGCTGAACCTACTACATCGCATTGATTTGAAGCTAAATCTTGTGTATCGCATGGATTTGAAGAAAACCATCTTCATCGTATTGATTTGAAGCTTAATCATGTGTTCCGCATGGATTTGATGCTAACTCGTTTGTTTCGCATGCAGTTGTAGCTAAATAATGTATATCACAAGTATTTGTAGCTAAACCATTTATTTTCCATGAATTTGAAGCTAAGCCTTCTACTTCGCATTGATTTGAAGCTAAATCATTTGTTTCGCAAGGATTTGAATCTAAGCCTTCTACATCGCATGATTTGAAGCTAAATCATGTGTATCGCATGGATTTGAAGCTAGCTCGTTCGTTTCGCATGCAGTTGTAGCTACATAATGTATATCACAAGTATTTGTAGCTAAACCATTTGTTTCGCATGGATTTGAATCTAAGCCTTGTCCTTCGAATTGATTTGAAGCTAAATCATGTGTTTCGTATGGATTTGAAGCTAAACCTTCTACATCGCATTGATTTGAAGATAAATCGTGTGATTCGCATGGATTTGAAGCTAACTCGGTAGTTTCGCATGCAGTTGTAGCTAAATAATGAATATCTCAAGTATTTGTAGCTAAACCATTTGTTTCGCATCGATTTAAGCTACTCCTTCTACTTCGCATTGATTTGTAGCTAAACCATTTGTTTCCCATGAATTTGAAGCTAAGCCTTCTACTTCGCATTGATTTGAAGCTAAATCATGTGTCTCGCATGGAATTGAAGCTACCTCGTTTGTTCCTACAGCTTTTGAAGCTATATCACTTATATCACAAGTATTTGAAGCTAAATCATGTGTATCGCATGGATTTGAAGCTAACTCGTTTGTATCGCATGCAGTTGTAGCTAAATAATGTATATCACAAGTATTTGTAGCTAAACCATTTGTTTTGCATGGATTTGAAGCTAAACCTTCTTCATCGCATTGATTTGCAGCTAAATCATGTGTTTCGCATGGATTTGAAGCTAAACCTTCTACATCGCATTGATTTGAAGCTAAATCTAGTGTATCGCCCGGATTTGAATCTAAACCTTATACATCGCATTGATTTGCAGCTAAATCATGTGTTTCGCATGGATTTGAAGCTAAACCTTCTACATCGCATTGATTTGTAGCTAAACCATTTGTTTTGCATGAATTTGAATCTAAGCCTTCTACTTCGCATTCATTTGAAGCTAAATCATTTGTTTCGCATGGATTTGAATCTAAGCCTTCTACATCGCATTGATTTGAAGATAAATCGTGTGTTTCGCATGGATTTGAAGCTACCTCGTTAGTTTCGCATGCAGTTGTAGCTAAATAATTTATATCACAAGTATTTGTAGCTAAACCATTTTTTTCGCATGGATTTGTAGCTACGCCTTCTACTTCGCATTGATTTGAAGCTAAATCATTTGTTTCGCATGGAATTGAATCTACCTCGTATGTCCCTCCAGCTTTTGAAGCTGTATCACTTATATCGCAAGTATTTGAAGCTAAATCATATGGGTCGTATGGGTTTGAAGCAGAACCTTCTACATCGCATTGATTTGAAGCTAAATCATTTGTTTCGCATGGATTTGAAGCTGAACCTTCTTCATCGCATTGATTTGCAGCTAAATCATGTGTTTCGCATGGATTTGAAGTTAACTCGTTCGTTGCGCATGCAGTTAAATCTAAATAACGTATATCACAAGTATTTGAAGCTAAAGCATTTGATTCTCATGGATTTGATGCTAAGCCTTCTACTTCGCATTAATTGGAAGTTAAATCACGTGTTTTGCATGGATTTGAAGCTAAACCTTCTACATCGCATTGATTTGAAGCTAAATCATGTGTTTCGCATGCAGTTGAAGCTAAATCATGTCTTTCACAAGTATTTGAAGATGAACCATTTGAATCGCATTGATTTGAACCCGACCCTTCTACTTCGCACTGATTTGCAGCTAAATAATGTGTTTCGCATGGATTTGAAGCTAAACCTTCTACATCGCATTGATTTGCAGCTAAATCATGTGTTTGGCATGGATTTGAAGCTAACTCGTTCGTTTCGCCTCCATTTGAAACTATATCACTTATATCGCAAATATTTGAAGCTAAATCATATGTGCCGCATGGATTTGAAGCTGAACCTTCTACAGCGCATTGATTTGAAGCTAAATCGTGTGTATCGCATGGATTTGAAGCTAAACCTTCTACATCACATTGATTTGCAGCTAAATCATATGTTTCGCATGGATGTGAATCTAAGCCTTGGCCTTCGAATTGATTTGAAGCTAAATCATATGTTTCGTATGGATTTGAAGCTAAACCTTCTACATCGCATTGATTTTAAGCTAAATCATGTGTCTCGCATGGAATTGAAGCTACCTCGTTTGTTCCTACAGCTTTTGAAGCTATATCACTTATATCGCAAGTATTTGAAGCTAAATAATATGTGTCGCATGGATTTGAAGCTGAACCTACTACATCGCATTCATTTGAAGCTAAATCTTGTGTATCGCATGTATTTGAAGCTAAGCCTTCTGCATCGCATTATTTGAAGCTAAATCATGTGTATCGCATGGATTTGAAGTTAACTCGTTCGTTTCGCATGCAGTTGTAGCTAAATAATGTATATCACAAGTATTTGTAGCTAAATCATTTGTTTTGCATGGATTTAAAGCTTAGCCTTCTACTTCGCATTGATTTGAAGCTAAATCATTTGTTTCGCATGGAATTGAAGCTACCTCGTTTGTTCCTCCTGCATTTAAAACTATATCACTTATATCGCATGGATTTGAAGCTGAACCTACTACATCGCATTGATTTGAAGCTAAATCTTGTGTATCGCATGGATTTGAAGCTAAGCCTTCTACGTCGCATTGATTTGAAGCTAAATCTAGTGTATCGCGTGGATTTGAAGCTAAACCTTCTACATCGCATTGAATTGCAGCTAAATCATTTGTTTCGCATGGATTAGAATCTAAGCCTTGTCCTTCGAATTGATTTGACGCTAAATCATGTGTTTCGTATGGATTTGAAGCTAAACCTTCTACATCGCATTGATTTTAAGCTAAATCTTGTGTATCGCATGGATTTGAAGCAAACCATCTACATCGCATTGATTTGCAGCTAAATCATTTGTTTCGCATGGATTAGAATCTAAGCCTTGTCCTTCGAATTGATTTGAAGCTAAATCATGTGTCTCGCATGGATTTGAAGCTAAACCTTCTACATCGCATTGATTTGTAGCTAAACCATTTGTTTTGCATGGATTTGAATCTAAGCCTTCTACTTCGCATTCATTTGAAGCTAAATCATTTGTTTCTCATGGATTTGAATCTAAGCCTTCTACATCGCATTGATTTGAAGATAAATCGTGTGTTTCGCATGGATTTGAAGCTAACTCGTTAGTTTCGCATGCAGTTGTAGCTAAATAATTTATATCACAAGTATTTGTAGCTAAACCATTTTTTTCGCATGGATTTGTAGCTACGCCTTCTACTTCGCATTGATTTGAAGCTAAATCATTTGTTTCGCATGGAATTGAATCTACCTCGTATGTCCCTCCAGCTTTTGAACCTGTATCACTTATATCGCAAGTATTTGCAGCTAAATCATATGGGTCGTATGGGTTTGAAGCAGAACCTTCTACATCGCATTGATTTGAAGTTAAATCTTGTGTATCGCATGGATTTAAAGCTAAGCCTTCTGCATCGCATGATTTGAAGCTAAATCATGTGTTTCGTATGGATTTGAAGCTAAACCTTCTACATCGCATTGATTTTAAGCTAAATCATGTGTCTCGCATGGAATTGAAGCTACCTCGTTTGTTCCTACAGCTTTTGAAGCTATATCACTTATATCGCAAGTATTGGAAGCTAAATCATATGTGTATCATGGATTTGAAGCTGAACCTACTACATCGCATTGATTTGAAGCTAAATCTAGTGTATCGCATGGATTTGAAGCTGAACCTACTACATCGCATTGATTTGAAGCTAAATCTTGTGTATCGCATAGATTTGAAGAAAACCATCTTCATCGTATTGATTTGAAGCTTAATCATGTGTTCCGCATGGATTTGATGCTAACTCGTTTGTTTCGCATGCAGTTGTAGCTAAATAATTTATATCACAAGTATTTGTAGCTAAACCATTTTTTTCGCATGGATTTGTAGCTACGCCTTCTACTTCGCATAGATTTGAAGCTAAATCATTTGTTTCGCATAGAATTGAATCTACCTCGTATGTCCCTCCAGCTTTTGAACCTGTATCACTTATATCGCAAGTATTTGAAGCTAAATCATATGGGTCGTATGGGTTTGAAGCAGAACCTTCTACATCGCATTGATTTGAAGTTAAATCTTGTGTATCGCATGGATTTGAAGCTAAGCCTTCTGCATCGCATGATTTGAAGCTAAATCATGTGTATCGCATGGATTTGAAGCTAGCTCGTTCGTTTCGCATGCAGTTGTAGCTAAATAATGTATATCACAAGTATTTGTAGCTAAACCATTTGTTTCGCATGGATTTGAATCTAAGCCTTGTCCTTCGAATTGATTTGAAGCTAAATCATGTGTTTCGTATGGATTTGAAGCTAAACCTTCTACATGGCATTGATTTGAAGTTAAACCTTCTATAATCTATTGATTTGTAGCTAAACCTTTTACCTCTTATTGATTTGAAGCTCAACCTTCTACATCGCATTGATTTGAAGATAAATCGTGTGTTTCGCATGGATTTGAAGCTAACTCGTTAGTTTCGCATGCAGTTGGAGCTAAATAATGTATATCACAAGTATTTGTAGCTAAACCATTTGTTTCGCATGGATTTGAAGCTACGCCTTCTACTTCGCATTGATTTGAAGCTAAATCATTTGTTTCGCATGGAATTGAAGCTACCTCGTATGTTCCTCCAGCTTTTGAAGCTGTATCACTTATATCGCAAGTATTTGAAGCTAAATCATATGTGTCGTATGGATTTGAAGCAGAACCTTCTACATCGCATTGATTTGAAGCTAAATCTAGTGTATCGAATGGATTTGAAGCTAAACCTTCTACATCGCATTGATTTGCAGCTAAATTATTTGTTTCGCGAGGATTTGAATCTAAGCCTTGTCCTTCGAATTGATTTGAAGCTAAATCACGTGTTTCGTATGGATTTGAAGCTAAACCTTCTACATCGCATTGACTTGAAGCTAAACCTTCTACATTCTATTGATTTGAAGCTAAACCTTCTACCTGTTTTGCTTTGAAGCTGAACCTTCTATATCGTATTGATTTGCAGCTAAATCATGTGTATCGCGTGGATTTGATGCTAACTCGTTCGTTACGCATGCAGTTAAATCTAAGTAACGTATATCACAAGTATTTGAAGCCGAACCATTTGATTCGCATGGATTTGAAGCTAAGCCTTCTACTTGGCATTAATTGGAAGTTAAATCACGTGTTTTGCATGGAATTGAATCTACCTCGTATGTCCCTCCAGCTTTTGAAGCTGTATCACTTATATCGCAAGTATTTGAAGCTAAATCATATGTGTCGTATGGATTTGAAACAGAACCTTCTACATCGCATTGATTTGAAGCTAAATCTAGTGTATCGAATGGATTTGAAGCTAAACCTTCTACATCGCATTGATTTGCAGCTAAATCATTTGTTTCGCATGGATTTGAATCTAAGCCTTGTCCTTCGAATTGATTTGAAGCTAAATCATTTGTTTCGTATGGATTTGAAGCTAAACCATCTACATCGCATTGACTTGAAGCTAAACCTTCTACATTCTATTGATTTGAAGCTAAACCTTCTACCTGTTTTGCTTTAAAGCTGAACCTTCTATATCGTATTGATTTGCAGCTAAATCATGTGTTTCGCGTGGATTTGATGCTAACTCGTTCGTTACGCATGCAGTTAAATCTAAATAACGTATATCACAAGTATTTGAAGCTAAACCATTTGATTCGCATGGATTTGAAGCTAAGCCTTCTAATTCGCATTAATTGGAAGTTAAATCACGTGTTTTGCATGGATTTGAAGCTAAACCTTCTACATCGCATTGATTTGAAGCTAAATCATGTGTTTCGCATGCAGTTGAAGCTAAATCATGTCTTTCATAAGTATTTGAAGATGAACCATTTGAATCGCATTGATTTGAACCCGACCCTTCTACTTCGCACTGATTTGCAGCTAAATAATGTGTTTCGCATGGATTTGAAGCTAAACCTTCTACTTCGCATTCATTTGAATCTAAATCAATTGCTTCGCATGGATTTGAATCTAAGCCTTGTCCTTCGAATTGATTTGAAGCTAAATCATGTGTTTCGTATGGATTTGAAGCTAAACCTTCTACATGGCATTGATTTGAAGTTAAACCTTCTATAATCTATTGATTTGAAGCTAAACCTTCTACCTCTTATTGATTTGAAGCTCAACCTTCTACATCGCATTGATTTGAAGATAAATCGTGTGTTTCGCATGGATTTGAAGCTAAATCATTTGTTTCGCATGGAATTGAAGCTACCTCGTATGTTCCTCCAGCTTTTGAAGCTGTATCACTTATATCGCAAGTATTTGAAGCTAAATCATTTGTGTCGTATGGATTTGAAACAGAACCTTCTACATCGCATTGATTTGAAGCTAAATCTTGTGTATCGCATGGATTTGAATCTAAGCCTTGTCCTTCGATTGATTTGAAGCTAAATCATGTGTTTCGTATGGATTTGAAGCTAAACCTTCTACATCGCATTGATTTTAAGCTAAATCATGTGTCTCGCATGGAGTTGAAGCTACCTCGTTTGTTCCTACAGCTTTTGAAGCTATATCACTTATATCGCAAGTATTTGAAGCTAAATCATATGTGTCGCATGGATTTGAAGCTGAACCTACTACATCGCATTGATTTGAAGCTAAATCTTGTGTATCGCATGGATTTGTAGCTACGCCTTCTACTTCGCATTGATTTGAAGCTAAATCATTTGTTTCGCATGTAATTGAAGCTACCTCGTTTGTTCCTCCTGCTTTTGAAGCTATATGATTTATATTGCATGGATTTGAAGCTGTACCTACTACATCGGATTGATTTGAAGCTAAATCTTGTGTATCGCATGGATTTGAAGCAAACCAACTACATCGCATTAATTGAAGCTTAATCATGTGTTTAAGCCTTGGCCTTCGAATTGATTTGAAGCTAAATCATATGTTTCGTATGGATTTGAAGCTAAACCTTCTACATCGCATTGACTTGAAGCTAAATCATGTGTCTCGAATGGAATTGAAGCTACCTCGTTTGTTCCTACAGCTTTGAAGCTATATCACTTATATCGCAAGTATTTGAAGCTAAATCATGTGTATCGCATGGATTTGAAGCTAACTCGTTTGTTTCGCATGCAGTTGTAGCTAAATAATGTATATCACAAGTATTTGTAGCTAAACCATTTGTTTTGCATGATTTGAAGCTAAGCCTTCTACTTCGCATTCATTTGAAGCTAAATCATTTGTTTCGCATGTATTTGAATCTAAGCCTTGTCCTTCGAATTGATTTGAATCTAAATCATGTGTTTCGTATGGATTTGAAGCTAAACCTTCTACATCGCATTGATTTTAAGCTAAATCATGTATCTCGCATGGAATTGAAGCTACCTCGTTTGTTCCTACAGCTTTTGAAGCTATATCAATTATATCGCAAGTATTTGAAGCTAAATCATATGTGTCGCATGGATTTGAAGCTGAACCTACTACATCGCATTGATTTGAAGCTAAATCTTGTGTATCGCATGGATTTGAAGCTAAGCCATCTACATCGCATTAATTTGAAGATAAATCGTGTGTTTCGCATGGATTTGAAGCTAACTCGTTAGTTTCGCATGCAGTTGTAGCTAAATAATGTACATCACAAGTATTTGTAGCTAAACCATTTTTTTCGCATGGATTTGTACCTACGCCTTCTACTTCGCATTCATTTGAAGCTAAATCATTTGTTTCGCATGGATTTGAATCTAAGCCTTGTCCTTCGAATTGATTTGAAGCTAAATCATGTGTTTCGTATGGATTTGAAGCTAAACCTTCTACATCGCATTGATTTTAAGCTAAATCATGTGTCTCGCATGGAATTGAAGCTACCTCTTTTGTTCCTACAGCTTTTGTAGCTATATCACATATATCGCAAGTATTTGAAGCTAAATCATATGTGTCGCATGGATTTGAAGCTGAACCTACTACATCGCATTTATTTGAAGCTAAATCTTGTGTATCGCATGGATTTGAAGCTAAGCCTTCTACATCGCATTGATTTGAAGCTAAATCATGTGTATCGCATGGATTTGAAGCTAACTCGTTCATTTCGCATGCAGTTGTAGCTAAATAATGTATATCACAAGTATTTGTAGCTAAACCATTTGTTTTGCATGGATTTAAAGCTTAGCCTTCTACATCGCATTGATTTGAAGATAAGTCGTGTGTTTCGCATGGATTTGAAGCTAACTCGTTAGTTTCGCATGCAGTTGTAGCTAAATAATGTATATCACAAGTATTTGTAGCTAAACCATTTGTTTTGCATGGATTTGAAGCTGAACCTACTACATCGCATTGATTTGAAGCTAAATCTTGTGTATCGCATGGATTTGAAGCTAAGCCTTCTACATCGCATTGATTTGAAGCTAAATCTAGTGTATCGCGTGGATTTGAGCTAAAGCTTCTACATCGCATTGATTTGCAGCTAAATCATTTGTTTCGCATGGATTAGAATCTAAGCCTTGTCCTTCGAATTGATTTGAAGCTAAATCATGTGTTTCGTTTGATTTGAAGCTAAACCTTCTACATCGCATTGATTTTAAGCTAAATCTTGTGTATCGCATGGATTTGAAGCAAACCATCTACATCGCATTGATTTGAAGCTTAATCATGTGTTTCGCATGGATTTGATGCTAACTCGTTTGTTTCGCATGCAGTTGTAGCTATATAATGTATATCACAAGTATTTGTAGCTAAACCATTTGTTTCGCATGAATTTGAAGCTAAGCCTTCTACTTCGCATTGATTTGAAGCTAAATCATTTGTTTCGCATGGAATTGAAGCTACCTCGTTTGTTCCTCCAGCTTTTGAAGATGTATCACTTATATCGCAAGTATTTGAAGCTAAATCATTTGTTTCGCATGGAATTGAAGCTACCTCGTTTGTTCCTCCTGCTTTTGTAGCTGTATCACTTATATCGCAAGTATTTGAAGCTAAATCATATGTGTCGTATGGATTTGAAGCAGATCCTTCTACATCGCATTGTTTTGAAGCTAAATCTAGTGTATCGCATGGATTTGAAGCTAAACCTTCTACATCGCATTGATTTGAATATAAATCGTGTGATTCGCATGGATTTGAAGCTATCTCGTTATTTCGCATGCAGTTGTAGCTAAATAATGAATATCTCAAGTATTTGTAGCTAAACCATTTGTTTCGCATCGATTTAAGCTACTCCTTCTACTTCGCATTGATTTGTAGCTAAACCATTTGTTTCCCATGAATTTGAAGCTAAGCCTTCTACTTCGCATTGATTTGAAGCTAAATCATGTGTCTCGCATGGAATTGAAGCTACCTCGTTTGTTCCTACAGCTTTTGAAGCTATATCACTTATATCACAAGTATTTGAAGCTAAATCATGTGTATCGCATGGATTTGAAGCTAACTCGTTTGTTTCGCATGCAGTTGTAGCTAAATAATGTATATCACAAGTATTTGTAGCTAAACCATTTGTTTTGCATGGATTTGAAGCTAAACCTTCTTCATCGCATTGATTTGCAGCTAAATCATGTGTTTCGCATGGATTTGAAGCTAAACCTTCTACATCGCATTGATTTGAAGCTAAATCTAGTGTATCGCACGGATTTGAATCTAAACCTTATAGATCGCATTGATTTGCAGCTAAATCATGTGTTTCGCATGGATTTGAAGCTAAACCTTATAGATCGCATTGATTTGCAGCTAAATCATGTGTTTCGCATGGATTTGAAGCTAAACCTTCTACATCGCATTGATTTGTAGCTAAACCATTTGTTTTGCATGGATTTCAATCTAAGCCTTCTACTTCGCATTCATTTGAAGCTAAATCATTTGTTTCGCATGGATTTGAAACTAAGTCTTGTCCTTCGAATTGATTTGAAGCTAAATCATGTGTTTCGTATGGATTTGAACCTAAACCTTCTACATCGCATTGATTTAAGCTAAATCATGTGTCTCGCATGGATTTGAAGCTAAACCTTCTACATCGCATTGATTTGTAGCTAAACCATTTGTTTTGCATGGATTTGAATCTAAGCCTTCTACTTCGCATTCATTTGAAGCTAAATCATTTGTTTCGCAGGGATTTGAATCTAAGCCTTCTACATCGCATTGATTTGAAGATAAATCGTGTGTTTCGCATGGATTTGAAGCTAACTCGTTAGTTTCGCATGCAGTTGTAGCTAAATAATTTATATCACAAGTATTTGTAGCTAAACCATTTTTTCGAATGGATTTGTAGCTACGCCTTCTACTTCGCATTGATTTGAAGCTAAATCATTTGTTTCGCATGGAATTGAATCTACCTCGTATGTCCCTCCAGCTTTGAACCTGTATCACTTATATCGCAAGTATTTGAAGCTAAATCATATGGGTCGTATGGGTTTGAAGCAGAACCTTCTACATCGCATTGATTTGAAGCTAAATCTTGTGTATCACATGGATTTGAAGAAAACCATCTTCATCGTATTGATTTGAAGCTTAATCATGTGTTCCGCATGATTTGATGCTAACTCGTTTGTTTCGCATGCAGTTGTAGCTAAATAATGTATATCACAAGTATTTGTAGCTAAACCATTTATTTTCCATGAATTTGAAGCTAAGCCTTGCCCTTCGAATTGATTTGAAGCTAAATCATGTGTTTCGTATGGAATTGAAGCTATCTCGTTTGTTCCTCCAGCTTTTGAAGATATATCACTTATACCGGAAGTATTTGAAGCTAAATCATATGTGTCGTATGGATTTGAAGTAGAACCTTCTACATCGCATTGATTTTAAGCTAAATCATGTGTCTGGCATGGAATTGAAGCTACCTCGTTTGTTCCTACAGCTTTTGAAGCTCTATCACTTATATCGCAAGTATTTGAAGCTAAATCATATGTGTCGCATGGATTTGAAGCTGAACCTACTACATCGCATTGATTTGAAGCTAAATCTTGTGTATCGCATGGATTTGAAGCTAAGCCTTCTGCATCGCATGATTTGAAGCTAAATCATGTGTATCGCATGGATTTGACGCTAACTCGTTCGTTTCGCATGCAGTTGTAGCTAAATAATGTATATCACAAGTATTTGTAGCTAAACCATTTGTTTCGCATGGATTTGAATCTAAGCCTTGTCCTTCGAATTGATTTGAAGCTAAATCATGTGTTTCGTATGGATTTGAAGGAAAACCTTCTACATCGCATTGATTTTAAGCTAAATCATGTGTCTCGCATGGAATTGAAGCTACCTCGTTTGTTCCTACAGCTTTTGAAGCTATATCACTTATATCACAAGTATTTGAAGCTAAATCATGTGTATCGCATGGATTTGAAGCTAACTCGTTTGTTTCGCATGCAGTTGTAGCTAAATAATGTATATCACAAGTATTTGTAGCTAAACCATTTGTTTTGCATTTATTTGAAGCTAAACCTTCTTCATCGCATTGATTTGCAGCTAAATCATGTGTTTCGCATGGATTTGAAGCTAAACCTTCTACATCGCATTGATTTGAAGCTAAATCTAGTGTATCGCACGGATTTGAATCTAAACCTTATAAATCGCATTGATTTGCAGCTAAATCATGTGTTTCGCATGGATTTGAAGCTAAACCTTCTACATCGCATTGATTTGTAGCTAAACCATTTGTTTTGCATGGATTTGAATCTAAGCCTTCTACTTCGCATTCATTTGAAGCTAAATCATTTGTTTCGCATGGATTTGAATCTAAGCCTTCTACATCGCATTGATTTGAAGATAAATCGTGTGTTTCGCATGGATTTGAAGCTAACTCGTTAGTTTCGCATGCAGTTGTAGCTAAATAATTTATATCACAAGTATTTGTAGCTAACCCATTTTTTTCGCATGGATTTGTAGCTACGCCTTCTACTTCGCATTGATTTGAAGCTAAATCATTTGTTTCGCATGGAATTGAATCTACCTCGTATGTCCCTCTAGCTTTTGAAGCTGTATGACTTATATCGCAAGTATTTGAAGCTAAATCATATGTGTCGCATGGATTTGAAGCTGAACCTACTACATCGCATTGATTTGAAGCTAAATCTTGTGTATCGCATGGATTTGAAGCAAAGCCTTCTACATCGCATTGATTTGAATCTAAATCATGTGAATCGCATGGATTTGAAGCTAACTCGTTCGTTCCGCATGCAGTTGTAGCTAAATAATGTATGTCACAAGTATTTGTAGCTAAACCATTTGTTTTGCATGGATTTAAAGCTTAGCCTTCTACTTCGCATTGATTTGAAGCTAAATCATTTGTTTCGCATGGATTTGAATCTAAGCCTTGTCCTTCGAATTGATTTGAAGCTAAATCATGTGTATCGTATGAATTTGAAGCTAAACCTTCTACATCGCATTGATTTGAAGATAAATCGTGTGTTTCGCATGGATTTGAAGCTAACTCGTTAGTTTCGCATGCAGTTGTAGCTAAATAATGTATATCACAAGTATTTGTAGCTAAACCATTTTTTTCGCATGGATTTGTAGCTACGCCTTCTACTTCGCATTGATTTGAAGCTAAATCATTTGTTTCGCATGTAATTGAAGCTACCTCGTTTGTTCCTCCTGCTTTTGAAGCTATATGATTTATATTGCATGGATTTGAAGCTGAACCTACTACATCGCATTGATTTGAAGCTAAATCTTGTGTATCGCATGGATTTGAAGCAAACCAACTACATCGCATTAATTTGAAGCTTAATCATGTGTTTCGCATGGATTTGATGCTAACTCGTTTGTTTCGCATGCAGTTGTAGCTATATAATGGATATCACAAGTATTTGTAGCTAAACCATTTGTTTCGCATGAATTTGAAGCTAAGCCTTCTACTTCGCATTGATTTGAAGCTAAATCATTTGTTTGGCATGGATTTGAAGCTAAACCTTCTTCATCGCATTGATTTGCAGCTAAGTCATGTGTTTCGCATGGATTTGAAGCTAACTCTTTCGTTGCGCATGCAGTTAAATCTAAATAACGTATATCACAAGTATTTGTAGCTAAAGCATTTATTTCGCATGGATTTCATGCTAAGCCTTCTACTTCGCATTAATTGGAAGTTAAATCACGTGTTTTGCATGGATTTGAAGCTAAACCTTCTACATCGCATTGATTTGAAGCTAAATCATGTGTTTCACATGCAGTTGAAGCTAAATCATGTCTTTCACAAGTATTTGAAGATGAACCATTTGAATCGCATTGATTTGAACCCGACCCTTCTACTTCGCACTGATTTGCAGCTAAATAATGTGTTTCGCATGGATTTGAAGCTAAACCTTCTACATCGCATTGATTTGCAGCTAAAACATGTGTTTCGCATGGATTTGAAGCTAACTCGTTCGTTTCGCCTCCATTTGAAACTATATCACTTATATCGCAAATATTTGAAGCTAAATCATGTGTGCCGCATGGATTTGAAGCTGAACCTTCTACAGCGCATTGATTTGAAGCTAAATCGTGTGTATCGCATGGATTTGAAGCTAAACCTTCTACATCACATTGATTTGCAGCTAAATCATTTGTTTCGCATGAATGTGAATCTAAGCCTTGGCCTTCGAATTGATTTGAAGCTAAATCATGTGTTTCGTATGGATTTGAAGCTAAACCTTCTACATCGCATTGATTTTAAGCTAAATCATGTATCTCGCATGGAATTGAAGCTACCTCGTTTGTTCCTACAGCTTTTGAAGCTATATCACTTATATCGCAAGTATTTGAAGCTAAATCATATGTGTCGCATGGATTTGAAGCTGAACCTACTACATCGCATTGATTTGACGCTAAATCTTGTGTATCGCATGGATTTGAAGCTGAGCCTTCTACATCGCATTGATTTGAACCTAAATCATGTGTATCGCATGGATTTGAAGCTAAGCCTTCTACATCGCATTGATTTGAAGATAAATCGTGTGTTTCGCATGGATTTGAAGCTAACTCGTTAGTTTCGCATGCAGTTGTAGCTAAATAATTTATATCACAAGTATTTGTAGCTAAACCATTTTTTCGCATGGATTTGTAGCTACGCCTTCTACTTCGCATTGATTTGAAGCTAAATCATTTGTTTCGCGTGGAGTTGAATCTACCTCGTATGTCCCTCCAGCTTTTGAAGCTGTATCACTTATATCGCAAGTATTTGAAGCTAAATCATATGGGTCGTATGGGTTTGAAGCAGAACCTTCTACATCGCATTGATTTGCAGCTATATCATTTGTTTTGCATGGATTTGAAGCTAAACCTTCTACATCGCATTGATTTGAAGCTAAATCATGTGTTTCACATGCAGTTGAAGCTAAATCATGTCTTTCACAAGTATTTGAAGATGAACCATTTGAATCGCATTGATTTGAACCCGACCCTTCTACTTCGCACTGACTTGCAGCTAAATAATGTGTTTCGCATGGATTTGAAGCTAAACCTTCTACATCGCATTGATTTGCAGCTAAAACATGTGTTTCGCATGGATTTGAAGCTAACTCGTTCGTTTCGCCTCCATTTGAAACTATATCACTTATATCGCAAATATTTGAAGCTAAATCATGTGTGCCGCATGGATTTGAAGCTGAACCTTCTACATCGCATTGATTTTAAGCTAAATCATGTGTCTCGCATGGAAATGAAGCTACTTCGTTTGTTCCTACAGCTTTTGAAGCTATATCACTTATATCGCAAGTATTTGAAGCTAAATCATATTTGTCGCATGGATTTGAAGCTGAACCTACTACATCGCATTGATTTGAAGCTAAATCTTGTGTATCGCATGCATTTGAAGCTAAGCCTTCTACATCGCATTGATTTGAAGATAAATCGTGTGTTTCGCATGGATTTGAAGCTAACTCGTTAGTTTCGCATGCAGTTGTAGCTAAATAATGTATATCACAAGTATTTGTAGCTAAACCATTTTTTTCGCATGGATTTGTAGCTACGCCTTCTACTTCGCATTGATTTGAAGCTAAATCATTTGTTTCGCATGTAATTGAAGCTACCTCGTTTGTTCCTCCTGCTTTTGAAGCTATATGATTTATATTGCATGGATTTGAAGCTGAACCTACTACATCGCATTGATTTGCAGCTAAAACATGTGTTTCGCATGGATTTGAAGCTAACTCGTTCGTTTCGCCTCCATTTGAAACTATATCACTTATATCGCAAATATTTGAAGCTAAATCATATGTGTCGCATGGATTTGAAGCTGAACCTACTACATCGCATTGATTTGACGCTGAATCTTGTGTATCGCATGGATTTGAAGCTGAGCCTTCTACATCGCATTGATTTGAAGCTAAATCATGTGTATCGCATGGATTTGAAGCTAAGCCTTCTACATCGCATTGATTTGAAGATAAATCGTGTGTTTCGCATGGATTTGAAGCTAACTCGTTAGTTTCGCATGCAGTTGTAGCTAAATAATTTATATCACAAGTATTTGTAGCTAAACCATTTTTTTCGCATGGATTTGTAGCTACGCCTTCTACTTCGCATTGATTTGAAGCTAAATCATTTGTTTCGCGTGGAATTGAATCTACCTCGTATGTCCCTCCAGCTTTTGAAGCTGTATCACTTATATCGCAAGTATTTGAAGCTAAATGATATGGGTCGTATGGGTTTGAAGCAGAACCTTCTACATCGCATTGATTTGCAGCTATATCATTTGTTTTGCATGGATTTGAAGCTAAACCTTCTACATCGCATTGATTTGAAGCTAAATCATGTGTTTCACATGCAGTTGAAGCTAAATCATGTCTTTCACAAGTATTTGAAGATGAACCATTTGAATCGCATTGATTTGAACCCGACCCTTCTACTTCGCACTGATTTGCAGCTAAATAATGTGTTTCGCATGGATTTGAAGCTAAACCTTCTACATCGCATTGATTTGCAGCTAAAACATGTGTTTCGCATGGATTTGAAGCTAACTCGTTCGTTTCGCCTCCATTTGAAACTATATCACTTATATCGCAAATATTTGAAGCTAAATCATGTGTGCCGCATGGATTTGAAGCTGAACCTTCTACATCGCATTGATTTTAAGCTAAATCATGTGTCTCGCATGGAAATGAAGCTACTTCGTTTGTTCCTACAGCTTTTGAAGCTATATCACTTATATCGCAAGTATTTGAAGCTAAATCATATTTGTCGCATGGATTTGAAGCTGAACCTACTACATCGCATTGATTTGAAGCTAAATCTTGTGTATCGCATGCATTTGAAGCTAAGCCTTCTACATCGCATTGATTTGAAGATAAATCGTGTGTTTCGCATGGATTTGAAGCTAACTCGTTAGTTTCGCATGCAGTTGTAGCTAAATAATGTATATCACAAGTATTTGTAGCTAAACCATTTTTTTCGCATGGATTTGTAGCTACGCCTTCTACTTCGCATTGATTTGAAGCTAAATCATTTGTTTCGCATGTAATTGAAGCTACCTCGTTTGTTCCTCCTGCTTTTGAAGCTATATGATTTATATTGCATGGATTTGAAGCTGAACCTACTACATCGCATTGATTTGCAGCTAAAACATGTGTTTCGCATGGATTTGAAGCTAACTCGTTCGTTTCGCCTCCATTTGAAACTATATCACTTATATCGCAAATATTTGAAGCTAAATCATATGTGTCGCATGGATTTGAAGCTGAACCTACTACATCGCATTGATTTGACGCTGAATCTTGTGTATCGCATGGATTTGAAGCTGAGCCTTCTACATCGCATTGATTTGAAGCTAAATCATGTGTATCGCATGGATTTGAAGCTAAGCCTTCTACATCGCATTGATTTGAAGATAAATCGTGTGTTTCGCATGGATTTGAAGCTAACTCGTTAGTTTCGCATGCAGTTGTAGCTAAATAATTTATATCACAAGTATTTGTAGCTAAACCATTTTTTTCGCATGGATTTGTAGCTACGCCTTCTACTTCGCATTGATTTGAAGCTAAATCATTTGTTTCGCGTGGAATTGAATCTACCTCGTATGTCCCTCCAGCTTTTGAAGCTGTATCACTTATATCGCAAGTATTTGAAGCTAAATCATATGGGTCGTATGGGTTTGAAGCAGAACCTTCTACATCGCATTGATTTGCAGCTATATCATTTGTTTCGCATGGATTTGAAGCTAAACCTTCTTCATCGCATTGATTTGCAGCTAAATCATGTGTTTCGCATGGATTTGAAGCTAACTCGTTAGTTGCGCATGCAGTTAAATCTAAATAACGTATATCACAAGTATTTGAAGCTAAACCATTTGATTCGCACGGATTTGAACCTAAGCCTTCTACTTCGCATTAATTGGAAGATAAATCACGTATTTTGCATGGATTTGAAGCTAAACCTTCTACATCGCATTGATTTGAAGCTTAATCATGTGTATCGCATGGATTTGATGCTAACTCGTTTGTTTCGCATGCAGTTATAGCTATATAATGGATATCACAAGAATTTGTAGCTAAACCATGTGTTTCGCATGAATTTGAAGCTAAGCCTTCTACTTCGCATTGATTTGAAGCTAAATCATTTGTTTCGCATGGAATTGAAGCTACTTCGTTTGTTCCTCCAGCTTTTGAAGCAGTATCACTTATATCGCAAGTATTTGAAGCTAAATTATATGTGTCGTATGGATTTGAACCAGAACCTTCTACATCGCATTGATTTGAAGCTAAATCTAGTGTATCGCATGGATTTGAAGCTAAACCTTCTACATCGCATTGATTTGCAGCTAAACCATTTGTTTCGCATGGATTTGAATCTAAGCCTGGGCCTTCGAATTGATTTGAAGCTAAATCATGTGTTTCGTATGGATTTGAAGCTAAACCTTCTACATCGCATTGATTTGAAGCTAACTCGTTCGTTTCGCATGCAGTTAAATGTAAATATCGTATATCACAATTATTTATACCTAAACCATTTGCTTCGAATGGATTTGAAGCTAAACCTTCTGCATCGCATTAATTTGAAGCTAAATTATGTGTTTCGCATGGATTTGAAGCTAACTCGTTTGTTTCGCCTGCAGTTGAAGCTAAATCATGTGTATCACAATTATTTGAAGCTAAATCATTTGTTTCGCATGGATTCGAAGTTAATTCATCTACTTCATATTGATTTGAAGCTAAGTCATGTGTTTCGGAAGCATTTGAAGCTAACTCGATTGTTTCGCATGCATTTGAAGCTAAATCATGTATATTACAAATCCTTGAAGCTAAACCATTTGTTTCGCATGGATTCGAAAATCAGCCTTCTACTTCGCATTGATTTGAAGCTAAATCATGTGTTTCGTATGGATTTGAAGCTAAACCTTCTACATCCCATTGATTTGAAGCTAAACCTTCTTCCTGTTATTGTTTTGAAGCTGAACCTTCTATATCGCATTGATTTGCAGCTAAAACATGTGTTTCGCATGGTTTTGAAGCTAACTCGTTCGTTGCGCATGCAGTTAAATCCAAATAACGTATATCACAAGTATTTGAAGCTAAACCATTTGATTCGCATGGATTTGAAGTTAAGTCTTCTACTTCGCATTAATTGGAAGTTAATTCACGTGTTTTGCATGAATTTGAAGCTAAGCCTTCTACTTCGCATTGATTTGAAGCTAAATCATAAGTTTCGCATGGAATTGAAGCTACTTCGTTTGTTCCTCCAGCTTTTGAAGCTGTATCACTTATATCGCAAGTATTTGAAGCTAAATCATATGTGTCGTATGGATTTGAACCAGAACCTTCTACATCGCATTGATTTAGAGCGAAATCTAGTGTATCGCATGGATTTGAAGCTAAACCTTCTACATCGCATTGATTTGAAGCTAAATCATTTGTTTCGAAAGGATTTGAATCTAAGCCTTGTCCTTCGAATTGATTTGAAGCTAAATCATGTGTTTCGTATGGATTTGAAGCTAAACCTCCTACATCGCATTGATTTGAAGTTAAACCTTCTATATTCTATTGATTTGAAGCTAAACCTTGTACCTCTTATTGATTTGAAGCTAAACCTTCTACATCGCATTGATTTGAAGATAAATCGTGTGTTTCGCATGGATTTGAAGCTAACTCGTTAGTTTCGCATGCAGTTGTAGCTAAATAATGTACATCACAAGTATTTGTAGCTAAACCATTTTTTTCGCATGGATTTGAAGCTTCGCCTTCTACTTCGCATTGATTTGAAGCTAAATCATTTGTTTCGCATGGAATTGAAGCTACCTCGTTTGTTTCTCCTGCTTTTGAAGCTATATCATTTATATCGCATGGATTTGAAGCTGAACCAACTACATCGCATTGATTTGAAGCTAAGTCTTGTGTATCGCATGGATTTGAAGCAAACCATCTACATCGCATTGATTTGAAGCTTAATCATGTGTTTCGCATGGATTTGATGCTAACTCGTTTGTTTCGCATGCAGTTGTAGCTATATAATGGATATCACAAGAATTTGTAGCTAAACCATTTGTTTCGCATGAATTAGAAGCTAAGCCTTCTACTTCGCATTGATTTGAAGCTAAATCATTTGTTTCGCATGGAATTGAAGCTACTTCGTTTGTTCCACCAGCTTTTGAAGCTGTATCACTTATATCGCAAGTATTTGAAGCTAAATCATATGTGTCGTATGGATTTGAACCAGAACCTTCTACATCGCATTGATTTGAAGCGAAATCTAGTGTATCGCATGGATTTGAAGCTAAACCTTCTACATCACATTGATTTGCAACTAAATCATTTGTTTCGCAAGGATTTGAATCTAAGCCTTGCCCTTCGAATTGATTTGAAGCTAAACCTTGTGTATCGCATGGATTTGAAGCTAAACCTTCTACATCGCATTGATTTGAAGCTAAATCATTTGTTTCGAATGGATTTGAATCTAAGCCTTGTCCTTCGAATTGATTTGGAGCTAAATCATTTGTTTCGTATGGATTTGAAGCTGAACCTACTACATCGCATTGATTTGAAGCTAAATCTTGTGTATCGCATGGATTTGAAGCTAAGCCTTCTACATCGCATTGATTTGAAGCTAAATCATGTGTATCGCATGGATTTGATGCTACCTCGTTTGTTTCGCATGCAGTTGTAGCTAAATAATGTATATCACAAGTATTTGTAGCTAAACCATTTCTTCCCATGAATTTGAAGCTAAGCCTTCTACTTCGCATTGATTTGAAGCTAAATCATTTGTTTCGCATGGATTTGAATCTAAGCCTTGTCCTTCGAATTGATTTGAAGCTAAATCATGTGTTTCGTATGGATTTGAAGCTGAACCTTCTACATCGCATTGATTTGAAGCTAAACCTTCTACATTCTATTGATTTGAAGCTAAACCTTCTACCTGTTATTGTTTTGAAGCTGAACCTTCTATATCGCATTGATTTGCAGCTAAATCATGTGTTTCGCATGGTTTTATAGCTAACTCGTTCGTTGCGCATGCAGTTAAATCCAAATAACGTATATCACAAGTATTTGTATCTAAACCATTTGATTCGCATGGATTTGAAGTTAAGTCTTCTACTTCGCATTAATTGGAAGTTAAATCACGCGTTTTGCATGGTTTTGAAGCTAAACCTTCTACATCGCATTGATTTGAAGCTAAATCATGTGTTTCGCATGCAGTTGAAGGTAACTCGTCCGTTTCGCCTGTATTTGAAGCTATTTCATTTATAAGGCAAGTATTTGAAGCTAAATCATTCGTTTCGCATGGATTTGAAGCCAAGCCTTCTACTGCGCTTGGATTTGAAGCTGACTCGTTTGTTTCGCATGCAGTTGAAGCTAAGTCATGTATATCACAAGTATTTGAAGCTAAACCATTTGTTGCGCATGGATTTGAAGCTAAGCCTTCTACTTCGCATTGATTTAAAGCTAAATCATGTGTTTCTCATGGATTTGAAGCTAACTCGTTTGTTTCGCCTGCATTCAAGCTATATCACATATATCGCAAGTATTTCATTCCGAAATCATTTGCTTCGCACGGATTTGAATCTAAGCCTTATACTTCGAATTGATTTGTCGCTATATTATGTGTTTCGCTTGGATTTGAAGTTAAGCCTTCTAGTTTGCATTGATTTAAAGCATAATCATGTGTTTCGCTGGGTTTTGAAGCTCTACTCGTTTGTTTCACGTGCAGTTGATTCTAAATCATGTTTATCACAAGTATCTAAAGCTAACGCATTTGTTTCGCAAAAATACGGAGGTATACCATGTGTTTCGCGTTCATTTGAAGCTAAATCATGTGTTTCGCATGGATTTGAAGCTAACTCGTTCGTTTCGCATGCAGTTGAATCTACATCACTTATATCGCAAGTATTTGAAGCTAAATCATGTGTATCGCGTGGATTTTGAAGCTAACTCGTTTGATTAGTCTGCATTTGAAGCTATATCACTTATACCCCAAGTGTTTGAAGCTAAATCATATGAATCGCTTGGATTTGATGCTAAATCATATGATTCGCGTGGATTTGAAGCTAAACCTTCTACATCGCATTGATTTGAAGCTAAGTCATGTGTCTCGCATGGATTTGAAGCTAACTCGTTCGTTTCGCCTCCATTGGAAACTATGTCACTTATATCGCAAGTATTTGAAGCTAAATCATATGTGCCGCGTGGATTTGAAGCTGCACGTACTACATCGCATTGATTTGAAGCTAAACCTTGTGTATCGCATGGATTTGAAGATAAACCTTCTACACCGCATTGATTTGAAGCTAAATCATTTGTTTCGCATGGATTTGAATCTAAGCCTTGTCCTTCGAATTGATTTGAAGCTAAATCATGTGTATCGTATGGATTTGAAGCTAAACCTTCTACATCGCATTGATTTGAAGCTAAATCACGTGTTTCGCTTGGATTTGAAGCTAACTCGTTCGTTTCGCATGCAGTTAAATGTAAATATCGTATATCACAATTATTTATACCTAAACCATTTGCTTCGAATGGATTTGAAGCTAAACCTTCTACATCGCATTGATTTGAAGCTAAATTATGTGTTTCGCATGGAGTTGAAGCTAAATCATTTGTTTCGCATGGATTTGAATCTAAGCCTTGTCGTTCGAATTGATTTGAAGCTAAATCATGTGTATCGTATGGATTTGAAGCTAAACCTTCTACATCGCATTGATTTGAAGCTAAATCACGTGTTTCGCTTGGATTTGAAGCTAACTCGTTCGTTGCGCATGCAGTTAAATCTAAATAACGTATATCACAAGTATTTGAAGCTAAACCATTTGATTCGCACGGATTTGAACCTAAGCCTTCTACTTCGCATTAATTGGAAGTTAAATCACGTATTTTGCATGGATTTGAAGCTAAACCTTCTACATCGCATTGATTTGAAGCTTAATCATGTGTTTCGCATGGTTTTGATGCTAACTCGTTTGTTTCGCATGCAGTTATAGCTATATAATGGATATCACAAGAATTTGTAGCTAAACCATTCGTTTCGCATGGATTTGAAGCCAAGCCTTCTACTGCGCCTGGATTTGAAGCTGACTCGTTTGTTTCGCATGCAGTTGAAGCTAAGTCATGTATATCACAAGTATTTGAAGCTAAACCATTTGTTGCGCATGGATTGAAGCTAAGCCCTCTACTTCGCATTGATTTAAAGCTAAATCATGTGTTTCTCATGGATTTGAAGCTAACTCGTTTGTTTCGCCTGCATTGAAGCTATATCACATATATCGCAAGTATTTCATTCCGAAATCATTTGCTTCGCACGGATTAGAATCTAAGCCTTATACTTCGAATTGATTTGTCGCTATATTATGTGTTTCGCTTGGATTTGACGTTAAGCCTTCTAGTTTGCATTGATTTAAAGCATAATCATGTGTTTCGCTGGGTTTTGGAGCTCTACTCGTTTGTTTCACGTGCAGTTGATTCTAAATCATGTTTATCACAAGTATCTAAAGCTAACGCATTTGTTTCGCAAAAATACGGAGGTATACCATGTGTTTCGCGTTCATTTGAAGCTAAATCATGTGTTTCGCATGGATTTGAAGCTAACTCGTTCGTTTCGCCCGCAGTTGAATCTACATCACTTATATCGCAAGTATTTGAAGCTAAATCATGTGTATCGCGTGGATTTTGAAGCTAACTCGTTTGATTAGTCTGCATTTGAAGCTATATCACTTATACCCCAAGAGTTTAAAGCTAAATCATATGAATCGCTTGGATTTGAAGCTAAATCATATGATTCGCGTGGATTTGAAGCTAAACCTTCTACATCGCATTGATTTGAAGCTAAGTAATGTGTCTCGCATGGATTTGAAGCTTACTCGTTCGTTTCGCCTCCATTGGAAACTATGTCACTTATATCGCAAGTATTTGAAGCTAAATCATATGTGCCGCATGGATTTGAAGCTGCACGTTCTACATCGCATTGATTTGAAGCTAAACCTTCTACATCGCATTGATTTGAAGCTAAATCATTTGTTTCGCATGGATTTGAATCTAAGCCTTGTCCTTCGAATTGATTTGAAGCTAAATCATGTGTTTCGTATGGATTTGAAGCTAAACCTTCTACATCGCATTGATTTGAAGCTAAATCACGCGTTTCGCTTGGATTTGAAGCTAACTCGTTCGTTGCGCATGCAGTTAAATATAAATATCGTACATCACAATTATTTATACCTAAACCATTTGCTTCGAATGGATTTGAAGCTAAACCTTCTACATCGCATTGATTTGAAGCTAAATTATGTGTTTCGCATGGAGTTGAAGCTAACTCGTTTGTTTCGCATTCATTTGTAGTTATATCACTTATATCGCATGTATCTGATGCTAAATCATTTGTGTCGCATGGATTTGAAGCTAAACCTTCTACATTCTATTGATTTGAAGCTAAACCTTCTACCTCCTATTGTTTTGAAGCTAAACCTTCTACATGGCATTGATTTGCAGCTAAATCAAGTGTTTCGCATGGATTTGAAGCTAACTCGTTCGTTTCGCCTGCAGTTGAATCTACATTACTTATATCGCTAGTATTTGAAGCTAAATCATGTGTATCGCGTGGATTTTGATGCTAACTCGTTTGATTAGTCTTCATTTGAAGCTATATCACTTACACCCCAAGTGTTTGAAGCTATATCAGTTGTTTCGCATGGATTTGAAGCTAAACCTTCTTCATCGCATTGATTTGCAGCTAAATCATGTGTTTCGCATGGATTTGAAGCTAACTCGTTCGTTGCGCATGCAGTTAAATCTAAATAACGTATATCACAAGTATTTGAAGCAAAACCATTTGATTCGCACGGATTTGAACCTAAGCCTTCTACTTCGCATTAATTGGAAGTTAAATCACGTATTTTGCATGGATTTGAAGCTAAACCTTCTACATCGCATTGATTTGAAGCTTAATCATGTGTTTCGCATGGATTTGATGCTAACTCGTTTGTTTCGCATGCAGTTATAGCTATATAATGGATATCACAAGAATTTGTAGCTAAATCATTCGTTTCGCATGGATTTGAAGCCAAGCCTTCTACTGCGCTTGGATTTGAAGCTGACTCGTTTGTTTCGCATGCAGTTGAAGCTAAGTCATGTATATCACAAGTATTTGAAGCTAAACCATTTGTTGCGCATGGATTTGAAGCTAAGCCCTCTACTTCGCATTGATTTAAAGCTAAATCATGTGTTTCTCATGGATTTGAAGCTAACTCGTTTGTTTCGCCTGCATTGAAGCTATATCACATATATCGCAAGTATTTCATTCCGAAATCATTTGCTTCGCACGGATTAGAATCTAAGCCTTATACTTCGAATTGATTTGTCGCTATATTATGTGTTTCGCTTGGTTTTGAAGTTAAGCCTTCTAGTTTGCATTGATTTAAAGCATAATCATGTGTTTCGCTGGGTTTTGAAGCTCTACTCGTTTGTTTCACGTGCAGTTGATTCTAAATCATGTTTATCACAAGTATCTAAAGCTAACGCATTTGTTTCGCAAAAATACGGAGGTATACCATGTGTTTCGCGTTCATTTGAAGCTAAATCATGTGTTTCGCATGGATTTGAAGCTAACTCGTTCGTTTCGCCTGCAGTTGAATCTACATCACTTATATCGCAAGTATTTGAAGCTAAATCATGTGTATCGCGTGGATTTTGAAGCTAACTCGTTTGATTAGTCTGCATTTGAAGCTATATCACTTATACCCCAAGAGTTTGAAGCTAAATCATATGAATCGCTTGGATTTGAAGCTAAATCATATGATTCGCGTGGATTTGAAGCTAAACCTTCTACATCGCATTGATTTGAAGCTAAGTCATGTGTCTCGCATGGATTTGAAGCTAACTCGTTCGTTTCGCCTCCATTGGAAACTATGTCACTTATATCGCAAGTATTTGAAGCTAAATCATATGTGCCGCATGGATTTGAAGCTGCACGTACTACATCGCATTGATTTGAAGCTAAACCTTGTGTATCGCATGGATTTGAAGCTAAACCTTCTACATCGCATTGATTTGAAGCTAAATCATTTGTTTCGCATGGATTTGAATCTAAGCCTTGTCCTTCGAATTGATTTGAAGCTAAATCATGTGTTTCGTATGGATTTGAAGCTAAACCTTCTACATCGCATTGATTTGAAGCTAAATCACGTGTTTCGCTTGGATTTGAAGCTAACTCGTTCGTTGCGCATGCAGTTAAATATAAATATCGTACATCACAATTATTTATACCTAAACCATTTGCTTCGAATGGATTTGAAGCTAAACCTTCTACATCGCATTGATTTGAAGCTAAATTATGTGTTTCGCATGGAGTTGAAGCTAACTCGTTTGTTTCGCATTCATTTGTAGTTATATCACTTATATCGCATGTATCTGATGCTAAATCATTTGTGTCGCATGGATTTGAAGCTAAACCTTCTACATTCTATTGATTTGAAGCTAAACCTTCTACCTCCTATTGTTTTGAAGCTAAACCTTCTACATGGCACTGATTTGCAGCTAAATCAAGTGTTTCGCATGGATTTGAAGCTAACTCGTTCGTTTCGCCTGCAGTTGAATCTACATTACTTATATTGCTAGTATTTGAAGCTAAATCATGTGTATCGCGTGGATTTTGATGCTAACTCGTTTGATTAGTCTTCATTTGAAGCTATATCACTTACACCCCAAGTGTTTGAAGCTATATCATTTGTTTCGCATGGATTTGAAGCTAAACCTTCTTCATCGCATTGATTTGCAGCTAAATCATGTGTTTCGCATGGATTTGAAGCTAACTCGTTCGTTGCGCATGCAGTTAAATCTAAATAACGTATATCACAAGTATTTGAAGCTAAACCATTTGATTCGCACGGATTTGAACCTAAGCCTTCTACTTCGCATTAATTGGAAGTTAAATCACGTATTTTGCATGGATTTGAAGCTAAACCTTCTACATCGCATTGATTTGAAGCTTAATCATGTGTTTCGCATGGATTTGATGCTAACTCGTTTGTTTCGCATGCAGTTATAGCTATATAATGGATATCACAAGAATTTGTAGCTAAACCATTTGTTTCGCATGAATTTGAAGCTAAGCCTTCTACTTCGCATTGATTTGAAGCTAAATCATTTGTTTCGCATGGAATTGAAGCTACTTCGTTTGTTCCTCCAGCTTTTGAAGCAGTATCACTTATATCGCAAGTATTTGAAGCTAAATTATATGTGTCGTATGGATTTGAACCAGAACCTTCTACATCGCATTGATTTGAAGCTAAATCTAGTGTATCGCATGGATTTGAAGCTAAACCTTCTACATCGCATTGATTTGCAGCTAAACCATCTGTTTCGCATGGATTTGAATCTAAGCCTGGTCCTTCGAATTGATTTCAAGCTAAATCATGTGTTTCGTATGGATTTGAAGCTAAACCTTCTACATCGCATTGATTTGAAGCTAAACCTTCTACATTCTATTGATTTGAAGCTAAACCTTCTACCTGTTATTGTTTTGAAGCTGAACCTTCTATATCGCATTGATTTGCAGCTAAAACATGTGTTTCGCATGGTTTTGAAGCTAACTCGTTCGTTGCGCATGCAGTTAAATCCAAATAACGTATATCACAAGTATTTGAAGCTAAACCATTTGATTCGCATGGATTTGAAGCTAACTCGTTTTTTTCGAATGCATTGAAGCTATATCACATATATCGCAAGTATTTCATTCCGAAATCATTTGCTTCGCACGGATTTGAATCTAAGCCTTATACTTCGAATTGATTTGTCGCTATATTATGTGTTTCGCTTGGATTTGAAGTTAAGCCTTCTAGTTTGCATTGATTTAAAGCATAATCATGTGTTTCGCTGGGTTTTGAAGCTCTACTCGTTTGTTTCACGTGCAGTTGATTCTAAATCATGTTTATCACAAGTATCTAAAGCTAACGCGTTTGTTTCGCAAAAATACGGAGGTATACCATGTGTTTTGCGTTCATTTGAAGCTAAATCATGTGTTTCGCATGGATTTGAAGCTAACTCGTTCGTTTCGCCTGCAGTTGAATCTACATCACTTATATCGCAAGTATTTGAAGCTAAATCATGTGTATCGCGTGGATTTTGAAGCTGACTCGTTTGATTAGTCTGCATTTGAAGCTATATCACTTATACCCCAAGTGTTTGAAGCTAAATCATATGAATCGCTTGGATTTGATGCTAAATCATATGATTCGCGTGGATTTGAAGCTAAACCTTCTACATCGCATTGATTTGAAGCTAAGTCATGTGTCTCGCATGGATTTGAAGCTAACTCGTTCGTTTCGCCTCCATTGGAAACTATGTCACTTATATCGCAAGTATTTGAAGCTAAATCATATGTGCCGCATGGATTTGAAGCTGCACGTACTACATCGCATTGATTTGAAGCTAAACCTTGTGTATCGCATGGATTTGAAGCTAAACCTTCTACATCGCATTGATTTGAAGCTAAATCAAGTGTTTCGCATGGATTTGAAGCTAACTCGTTCGTTTCGCCTGCAGTTGAATCTACATTACTTATATCGCTAGTATTTGAAGCTAAATCATGTGTATCGCGTGGATTTTGATGCTAACTCGTTTGATTAGTCTTCATTTGAAGCTATATCACTTACACCCCAAGTGTTTGAAGCTATATCAGTTGTTTCGCATGGATTTGAAGCTAAACCTTCTTCATCGCATTGATTTGCAGCTAAATCATGTGTTTCGCATGGATTTGAAGCTAACTCGTTCGTTGCGCATGCAGTTAAATCTAAATAACGTATATCACAAGTATTTGAAGCTAAACCATTTGATTCGCACGGATTTGAACCTAAGCCTTCTACTTCGCATTAATTGGAAGTTAAATCACGTATTTTGCATGGATTTGAAGCTAAACCTTCTACATCGCATTGATTTGAAGCTTAATCATGTGTTTCGCATGGATTTGATGCTAACTCGTTTGTTTCGCATGCAGTTATAGCTATATAATGGATATCACAAGAATTTGTAGCTAAACCATTCGTTTCGCATGGATTTGAAGCCAAGCCTTCTACTGCGCTTGGATTTGAAGCTGACTCGTTTGTTTCGCATGCAGTTGAAGCTAAGTCATGTATATCACAAGTATTTGAAGCTAAACCATTTGTTGCGCATGGATTTGAAGCTAAGCCCTCTACTTCGCATTGATTTAAAGCTAAATCAAGTGTTTCGCATGGGTTTGAAGCTAACTCGTTCGTTTCGCCTGCAGTTGAATCTACATTACTTATATTGCTAGTATTTGAAGCTAAATCATGTGTATCGCGTGGATTTTGATGCTAACTCGTTTGATTAGTCTTCATTTGAAGCTATATCACTTACACCCCAAGTGTTTGAAGCTATATCATTTGTTTCGCATGGATTTGAAGCTAAACCTTCTTCATCGCATTGATTTGCAGCTAAATCATGTGTTTCGCATGGATTTGAAGCTAACTCGTTCGTTGCGCATGCAGTTAAATCTAAATAACGTATATCACAAGTATTTGAAGCTAAACCATTTGATTCGCACGGATTTGAACCTAAGCCTTCTACTTCGCATTAATTGGAAGTTAAATCACGTATTTTGCATGGATTTGAAGCTAAACCTTCTACATCGCATTGATTTGAAGCTTAATCATGTGTTTCGCATGGATTTGATGCTAACTCGTTTGTTTCGCATGCAGTTATAGCTATATAATGGATATCACAAGAATTTGTAGCTAAACCATTTGTTTCGCATGAATTTGAAGCTAAGCCTTCTACTTCGCATTGATTTGAAGCTAAATCATTTGTTTCGCATGGAATTGAAGCTACTTCGTTTGTTCCTCCAGCTTTTGAAGCAGTATCACTTATATCGCAAGTATTTGAAGCTAAATTATATGTGTCGTATGGATTTGAACCAGAACCTTCTACATCGCATTGATTTGAAGCTAAATCTAGTGTATCGCATGGATTTGAAGCTAAACCTTCTACATCGCATTGATTTGCAGCTAAACCATCTGTTTCGCATGGATTTGAATCTAAGCCTGGTCCTTCGAATTGATTTCAAGCTAAATCATGTGTTTCGTATGGATTTGAAGCTAAACCTTCTACATCGCATTGATTTGAAGCTAAACCTTCTACATTCTATTGATTTGAAGCTAAACCTTCTACCTGTTATTGTTTTGAAGCTGAACCTTCTATATCGCATTGATTTGCAGCTAAAACATGTGTTTCGCATGGTTTTGAAGCTAACTCGTTCGTTGCGCATGCAGTTAAATCCAAATAACGTATATCACAAGTATTTGAAGCTAAACCATTTGATTCGCATGGATTTGAAGCTAACTCGTTTTTTTCGAATGCATTGAAGCTATATCACATATATCGCAAGTATTTCATTCCGAAATCATTTGCTTCGCACGGATTTGAATCTAAGCCTTATACTTCGAATTGATTTGTCGCTATATTATGTGTTTCGCTTGGATTTGAAGTTAAGCCTTCTAGTTTGCATTGATTTAAAGCATAATCATGTGTTTCGCTGGGTTTTGAAGCTCTACTCGTTTGTTTCACGTGCAGTTGATTCTAAATCATGTTTATCACAAGTATCTAAAGCTAACGCGTTTGTTTCGCAAAAATACGGAGGTATACCATGTGTTTTGCGTTCATTTGAAGCTAAATCATGTGTTTCGCATGGATTTGAAGCTAACTCGTTCGTTTCGCCTGCAGTTGAATCTACATCACTTATATCGCAAGTATTTGAAGCTAAATCATGTGTATCGCGTGGATTTTGAAGCTGACTCGTTTGATTAGTCTGCATTTGAAGCTATATCACTTATACCCCAAGTGTTTGAAGCTAAATCATATGAATCGCTTGGATTTGATGCTAAATCATATGATTCGCGTGGATTTGAAGCTAAACCTTCTACATCGCATTGATTTGAAGCTAAGTCATGTGTCTCGCATGGATTTGAAGCTAACTCGTTCGTTTCGCCTCCATTGGAAACTATGTCACTTATATCGCAAGTATTTGAAGCTAAATCATATGTGCCGCATGGATTTGAAGCTGCACGTACTACATCGCATTGATTTGAAGCTAAACCTTGTGTATCGCATGGATTTGAAGCTAAACCTTCTACATCGCATTGATTTGAAGCTAAATCATTTGTTTCGCATGGATTTGAATCTAAGCCTTGTCCTTCGAATTGATTTGAAGCTAAATCATGTGTTTCGTATGGATTTGAAGCTAAACCTTCTACATCGCATTGATTTGAAGCTAAATCACGTGTTTCGCTTGGATTTGAAGCTAACTCGTTCGTTGCGCATGCAGTTAAATATAAATATCGTATATCACAATTATTTATACCTAAACCATTTGCTTCGAATGGATTTGAAGCTAAACCTTCTACATCGCATTGATTTGAAGCTAAATTATGTGTTTCGCATGGAGTTGAAGCTAACTCGTTTGTTTCGCATTCATTTGTAGTTATATCACTTATATCGCATGTATCTGATGCTAAATCATTTGTGTCGCATGGATTTGAAGCTAAACCTTCTACATTCTATTGATTTGAAGCTAAACCTTCTACCTCCTATTGTTTTGAAGCTAAATCTTCTACATGGCATTGATTTGCAGCTAAATCATGTGTTTCGCATGGATTTGATGCTAACTCGTTTGTTTCGCATGCAGTTATAGCTATATAATGGATATCACAAGAATTTGTAGCTAAACCATTCGTTTCGCATGGATTTGAAGCCAAGCCTTCTACTGCGCTTGGATTTGAAGCTGACTCGTTTGTTTCGCATGCAGTTGAAGCTAAGTCATGTATATCACAAGTATTTGAAGCTAAACCATTTGTTGCGCATGGATTTGAAGCTAAGCCCTCTACTTCGCATTGATTTAAAGCTAAATCATGTGTTTCTCATGGATTTGAAGCTAACTCGTTTGTTTCGCCTGCATTGAAGCTATATCACATATATCGCAAGTATTTCATTCCGAAATCATTTGCTTCGCACGGATTAGAATCTAAGCCTTATACTTCGAATTGATTTGTCGCTATATTATGTGTTTCGCTTGGATTTGAAGTTAAGCCTTCTAGTTTGCATTGATTTAAAGCATAATCATGTGTTTCGCTGGGTTTTGAAGCTCTACTCGTTTGTTTCACGTGCAGTTGATTCTAAATCATGTTTATCACAAGTATCTAAAGCTAACGCATTTGTTTCGCAAAAATACGGAGGTATACCATGTGTTTCGCGTTCATTTGAAGCTAAATCATGTGTTTCGCATGGATTTGAAGCTAACTCGTTCGTTTCGCCTGCAGTTGAATCTACATCACTTATATCGCAAGTATTTGAAGCTAAATCATGTGTATCGCGTGGATTTTGAAGCTGACTCGTTTGATTAGTCTGCATTTGAAGCTATATCACTTATACCCCAAGTGTTTGAAGCTAAATCATATGAATCGCTTGGATTTGATGCTAAATCATATGATTCGCGTGGATTTGAAGCTAAACCTTCTACATCGCATTGATTTGAAGCTAAGTCATGTGTCTCGCATGGATTTGAAGCTAACTCGTTCGTTTCGCCTCCATTGGAAACTATGTCACTTATATCGCAAGTATTTGAAGCTAAATCATATGTGCCGCATGGATTTGAAGCTGCACGTACTACATCGCATTGATTTGAAGCTAAACCTTGTGTATCGCATGGATTTGAAGCTAAACCTTCTACATCGCATTGATTTGAAGCTAAATCATTTGTTTCGCATGGATTTGAATCTAAGCCTTGTCCTTCGAATTGATTTGAAGCTAAATCATGTGTTTCGTATGGATTTGAAGCTAAACCTTCTACATCGCATTGATTTGAAGCTAAATCACGTGTTTCGCTTGGATTTGAAGCTAACTCGTTCGTTGCGCATGCAGTTAAATATAAATATCGTATATCACAATTATTTATACCTAAACCATTTGCTTCGAATGGATTTGAAGCTAAACCTTCTACATCGCATTGATTTGAAGCTAAATTATGTGTTTCGCATGGAGTTGAAGCTAACTCGTTTGTTTCGCATTCATTTGTAGTTATATCACTTATATCGCATGTATCTGATGCTAAATCATTTGTGTCGCATGGATTTGAAGCTAAACCTTCTACATTCTATTGATTTGAAGCTAAACCTTCTACCTCCTATTGTTTTGAAGCTAAATCTTCTACATGGCATTGATTTGCAGCTAAATCATGTGTTTCGCATGGATTTGATGCTAACTCGTTTGTTTCGCATGCAGTTATAGCTATATAATGGATATCACAAGAATTTGTAGCTAAACCATTCGATTCGCATGGATTTGAAGCCAAGCCTTCTACTGCGCTTGGATTTGAAGCTGACTCGTTTGTTTCGCATGCAGTTGAAGCTAAGTCATGTATATCACAAGTATTTGAAGCTAAACCATTTGTTGCGCATGGATTTGAAGCTAAGCCCTCTACTTCGCATTGATTTAAAGCTAAATCATGTGTTTCTCATGGATTTGAAGCTAACTCGTTTGTTTCGCCTGCATTGAAGCTATATCACATATATCGCAAGTATTTCATTCCGAAATCATTTGCTTCGCACGGATTAGAATCTAAGCCTTATACTTCGAATTGATTTGTCGCTATATTATGTGTTTCGCTTGGATTTGAAGTTAAGCCTTCTAGTTTGCATTGATTTAAAGCATAATCATGTGTTTCGCTGGGTTTTGAAGCTCTACTCGTTTGTTTCACGTGCAGTTGATTCTAAATCATGTTTATCACAAGTATCTAAAGCTAACGCATTTGTTTCGCAAAAATACGGAGGTATACCATGTGTTTCGCGTTCATTTGAAGCTAAATCATGTGTTTCGCATGGATTTGAAGCTAACTCGTTCGTTTCGCCTGCAGTTGAATCTACATCACTTATATCGCAAGTATTTGAAGCTAAATCATGTGTATCGCGTGGATTTTGAAGCTAACTCGTTTGATTAGTCTGCATTTGAAGCTATATCACTTATACCCCAAGAGTTTGAAGCTAAATCATATGAATCGCTTGGATTTGAAGCTAAATCATATGATTCGCGTGGATTTGAAGCTAAACCTTCTACATCGCATTGATTTGAAGCTAAGTCATGTGTCTCGCATGGATTTGAAGCTAACTCGTTCGTTTCGCCTCCATTGGAAACTATGTCACTTATATCGCAAGTATTTGAAGCTAAATCATATGTGCCGCATGGATTTGAAGCTGCACGTACTACATCGCATTGATTTGAAGCTAAACCTTGTGTATCGCATGGATTTGAAGCTAAACCTTCTACATCGCATTGATTTGAAGCTAAATCATTTGTTTCGCATGGATTTGAATCTAAGCCTTGTCCTTCGAATTGATTTGAAGCTAAATCATGTGTTTCGTATGGATTTGAAGCTAAACCTTCTACATCGCATTGATTTGAAGCTAAATCACGTGTTTCGCTTGGATTTGAAGCTAACTCGTTCGTTGCGCATGCAGTTAAATATAAATATCGTATATCACAATTATTTATACCTAAACCATTTGCTTCGAATGGATTTGAAGCTAAACCTTCTACATCGCATTGATTTGAAGCTAAATTATGTGTTTCGCATGGAGTTGAAGCTAACTCGTTTGTTTCGCATTCATTTGTAGTTATATCACTTATATCGCATGTATCTGATGCTAAATCATTTGTGTCGCATGGATTTGAAGCTAAACCTTCTACATTCTATTGATTTGAAGCTAAACCTTCTACCTCCTATTGTTTTGAAGCTAAATCTTCTACATGGCATTGATTTGCAGCTAAATCAAGTGTTTCGCATGGATTTGAAGCTAACTCGTTCATTTCGCCTGCAGTTGAATCTACATTACTTATATCGCTAGTATTTGAAGCTAAATCATGTGTATCGCGTGGATTTTGATGCTAACTCGTTTGATTAGTCTTCATTTGAAGCTATATCACTTACACCCCAAGTGTTTGAAGCTATATCAGTTGTTTCGCATGGATTTGAAGCTAAACCTTCTTCATCGCATTGATTTGCAGCTAAATCATGTGTTTCGCATGGATTTGAAGCTAACTCGTTCGTTGCGCATGCAGTTAAATCTAAATAACGTATATCACAAGTATTTGAAGCTAAACCATTTGATTCGCACGGATTTGAACCTAAGCCTTCTACTTCGCATTAATTGGAAGTTAAATCACGTATTTTGCATGGATTTGAAGCTAAACCTTCTACATCGCATTGATTTGAAGCTTAATCATGTGTTTCGCATGGATTTGATGCTAACTCGTTTGTTTCGCATGCAGTTATAGCTATATAATGGATATCACAAGAATTTGTAGCTAAACCATTCGTTTCGCATGGATTTGAAGCCAAGCCTTCTTCTGCGCTTGGATTTGAAGCTGACTCGTTTGTTTCGCATGCAGTTGAAGCTAAGTCATGTATATCACAAGTATTTGAAGCTAAACCATTTGTTGCGCATGGATTTGAAGCTAAGCCCTCTACTTCGCATTGATTTAAAGCTAAATCATGTGTTTCTCATGGATTTGAAGCTAACTCGTTTGTTTCGCCTGCATTGAAGCTATATCACATATATCGCAAGTATTTCATTCCGAAATCATTTGCTTCGCACGGATTAGAATCTAAGCCTTATACTTCGAATTGATTTGTCGCTATATTATGTGTTTCGCTTGGATTTGAAGTTAAGCCTTCTAGTTTGCATTGATTTAAAGCATAATCATGTGTTTCGCTGGGTTTTGAAGCTCTACTCGTTTGTTTCACGTGCAGTTGATTCTAAATCATGTTTATCACAAGTATCTAAAGCTAACGCATTTGTTTCGCAAAAATACGGAGGTATACCATGTGTTTCGCGTTCATTTGAAGCTAAATCATGTGTTTCGCATGGATTTGAAGCTAACTCGTTCGTTTCGCCTGCAGTTGAATCTACATCACTTATATCGCAAGTATTTGAAGCTAAATCATGTGTATCGCGTGGATTTTGAAGCTAACTCGTTTGATTAGTCTGCATTTGAAGCTATATCACTTATACCCCAAGAGTTTGAAGCTAAATCATATGAATCGCTTGGATTTGAAGCTAAATCATATGATTCGCGTGGATTTGAAGCTAAACCTTCTACATCGCATTGATTTGAAGCTAAGTCATGTGTCTCGCATGGATTTGAAGCTAACTCGTTCGTTTCGCCTCCATTGGAAACTATGTCACTTATATCGCAAGTATTTGAAGCTAAATCATATGTGCCGCATGGATTTGAAGCTGCACGTACTACATCGCATTGATTTGAAGCTAAACCTTGTGTATCGCATGGATTTGAAGCTAAACCTTCTACATCGCATTGATTTGAAGCTAAATCATTTGTTTCGCATGGATTTGAATCTAAGCCTTGTCCTTCGAATTGATTTGAAGCTAAATCATGTGTTTCGTATGGATTTGAAGCTAAGCCTTCTACTTCGCTTTGATTTGAAGCTAAATCATGTGTTTCGTATGGATTTAGAGCTAACACATTTGTTTCGCACACAGTTGAAGCCAAATCATGTATAACACAAATATTTGAAGTTAAACCATTTGATTCGCATGGATTTGAAGCTAACCCTCCTACTTCGCATTGATTTGGAGCTAAATCATGTGTTTCGCATGGATTTGAAGCTAACTCGTTAGTATCGCCTGCTTTTCAGGCTAAATCATGTATATCACAAGTATTTGAAGCTAAGCCATTTGTTTCGCATGGATTCGAAGATAAGCATTCTACTTCGCATTGATTTGAAGCTAAATCATTTCATTCACTTGGATTTGTGGCTAACTCATTTGTTTCGCAAGCATTTGCCAAATCATGTATATCACAAATATTTGAAGCTAAATCATGTGTTTCGGATGGATTTGATGATAAAACTCGTTTGTGTCGCCTGCATTTGAAGCTAAATCATGTATATCACAAGTATTTGAAGCGAACTCATTTGTATCGCTTGGATTAGAAGATCAGCCTTCTCCTTCGCATTGATTTGAAGCTAAATCATGTGTTTCGAATGAATTTGAAGCTAAATCATGTGTTTCGGATGGATTTGATGATAAAACTCGTTTGTGTCGCCTGCATTTGAAGCTAAATCATGTATATCACAAGTATTTGAAGCGAACCCATTTGTTTCGCATGGATTCGAAGATCAGTCTTCTACTTCGCATTGATGTGAAGCTATATCATATGTTTCGTCTGGATTTGAAGCTAAGCCTTCTACTTCGCATTGATTTGGAGCTAAATCATGTGTTTCGCATGGATTTCAAGCTAACTCGTTTGTCTCGCAAGCTGTTGAGTCTAAATCATGTATATCACAAGTATTTGATGCTCACCAATTTGTTTCGCATGGTTTCGAAGATAAGCGTTCTACTTCGCATTGATTTGAAGCTAAATCATTTGATTCACTTGGATTTGTGGCTAACTCATTTGTTTCGCATGCATTTGCCAAATCATGTATATCACAAATATTTGAAGCTAAACCATTTGATTCGCATGGATTTGAAACTAAGCCTTCTACTTCGCATTGATATGAACCTAAATCACGTTTTTCTCTTGGATTTGAAGCTAACTCGTTTGTTTCGCATGCAGTTGAAGCTAAATCATGTATATCACAAGTATTTGAAGCTGAACCATTTGCTTCGCATGAATATTATGCTAAACCATGTGTTTCCAATGAATTTGAAGCTAAATCATGTGTTTCGGATGGATTTGATGATAAAACTCGTTTGTGTCGCCAGCATTTGAAGCTAAATCATGTATATCACAAGTATTTGAAGCGAAACCATTTGTTTCGCATGGATTCGAAGATCAGCCTTCTACTTCGCATTGATATGAAGCTACATCATATTACGCATGGATTTGAAGCTAATTCGTTTTTTTCGCATGCAGTTGAAGCTAAATCATGTATATCACAAGTATTTGAAGCTGAACCATTTGCTTCGCATGAATATTATGCTAAACCATGTGTTTCGAATGAATTTGAAGCTAAATCATGTGTTTCGGATGGATTTGATGATAAAACTCGTTTGTGTCGCCAGCATTTGAAGCTAAATCACGTATATCACAAGTATTTGAAGCGAAACCATTTGTTTCGCATGGATTCGAAGATCAGCCTTCTACTTCGCATTGATTTGAAGCTAAATCATATGTTTCGCATGGATTTGAAGCTAATTCGTTTGTATCGCCTGCATTTGAAGCTAAATCATGTGTTTCGTCTGGATTTGAAGCTAAGCCTTCTACTTCGCTTTGATTTGAAGCTAAATCATGTGTTTCGTATGGATTTAGAGCTAACACATTTGTTCCGCACGCAGTTGAAGCCAAATCATGTATAACACAAATATTTGAAGTTAAACCATTTGATTCGCATGGATTTGAAGCTAAACCATCTACATCGCTTTGATTTGCAGCTAAATCATGTGTCTCGCATGGATTTGAAACTAACTCGTTTGATGCGTCTGCATTTAAAGCTATATCACTTATATCCCAATTGTATGAAGCTAAATCATTTGTTTCGCATGGATTTGTAGCTAAGCCTCCTACTTCGTATCGATTTGATGCTAAATGAAATGTATCGCATGGATTTTGAAGTTAACTCGTTTGATTCGACTGCATTTAAAGCTATATCACTTATATCCCAAGGGTTTGAAGCTAAATCATTTGTTTCGCATGGATTTGAAGCTAAACCTTCTACATGGCATTGATTTGAATCTAAATCATGTGTTTCGCTTGGACTTGAAGCTAAACCTTCTGCATCGCATTGATTTGACACTAAATCATGTGTTTTGCATGGATTTGATGCTTACTCGCCTGTTTCCCCTGCATTTGAAGCTATATCAGTTATATCGCAAGTATCTGTTGCTAAATCATTTATTTCGCACGGATTTGAATCTAAATCATCTACATAGCATGGATTTGGAGGTAAATCATGTGTTTCGCATGGAGTTGAAGCTAACCCGTTAGTTTCGCCTGCATTTGAAGCTATATAACTTATATCTCAAGTATCTGAATCTAAATCATTTGTTTCGCATGGATTTGAAGCTAAGCCTTCTACATCGCATTTATTTCAAGCTAAATCATGTGTTTCGCTTGGATTTGAAGCTAAACCTTCTGCATCGCATTGATTTGAATCTAAATCATGTGTTTTGCATGGATTTGATGCTAACTCGTTTGTTTCCCCTGTATTTGAAGCTATATCACTTATATCGCAAGTATCTGAATCTAAATCATTTGTTTCGCATGAATTTGAAGCTAAGCCTTCTACTTCGTATAGATTAGAAGTTAGATCATGTGTTTCGCTTGGATTTGAAGCTGAACCTTCTGCATCGCATTGATTTGAAGCTAAATCATGTGTTTTGCATAGATTTGATGCTAACTCGTTTGTTTCCCCTGCATTTGAAGCTATATCACTTATATCGCAAGTATCTGAATCTAAATCATTTGTTTCGCATGGATTTGAAGCTAAACCTTCTACATCGCATTGATTTGCTGCTAAATCATGTGTTTCGCATGGATTTGAAGCTAACTCGTTTGTTTCGTCTGCATTTGAAGCTATATCACATATATCGCTAGTATCTGAAGCTAAATCATTTGTTTCGCATGGATTTGTAGCTAAACCTTCTACATCGCATTGATTTGCTGCTAAATCATGTGTTTCGCATGGATTTGAAGCTAAACCTTCTACATCGCATGGATTTGAAGCTAAACCTTCTACATCGCATTGATTTGTAGCTAAATCACGTGTTTCGCTTGGATACGAAGCTAACCCGTTTGTTTCTCCTGCATTTGAAGCTATATCACTTATATCGCATGTATATGATGCTAAATCATTTATGTCGCATTGCTTTGAAGCTAAGCCTTCTACTTCGGATCGATTTGAAGCTTAATCATGTGTTTTGCATCGATTTGAAGATAACTCGTTTGTTTCGCCTGCATTTGATGCTATGTCACTTATATCGCAAGTATTTGAAGCTAAATCATTGGTTTCGCACGGATTTGAAGCTAAACCTTCTACATCCCATTGATTTGCTGCTAAATCATGGGTTTCACATGGATTTGAAACTAATTCGTTTGTTGCGCATGCAGTTGAATCTAAATAACGTATATCACAAGTATTTGTAGCTAAACCATTTATTTCGCATGGATTTGAAGCTAAACATTCTACATCGCACTGATTAAAGCTAAATCATGTGTTTCGCTTGGATTTGAAGCTAAACATTCTACATCGCACTGATTAAAGCTAAATCATGTGTTTCGCTTGGATATGAAGCTAACTCGTTTGTTGCGCATGCAGTTGAATATGAATAACGTATATCACAAGTATTTGTAGCTAAACCATTTGTTTCGCATGGATTTGAAGTTAATCCTTCTACTTCGAATTGATTGGAAGCTTAATCATGTGTTTCGGATGGATTTGAAGCTAACTCGTTTGTTTCGCATGCAGTTGAAGCTATATCACTTATATCGCAACTATCTGATGTTAAATCATTTGTTTCGCATGGATTTGAAGCTAAACATTCTACATCGCACTGATTAAAGCTAAGTCATGTGTTTCGCTTGGATATTAAGCTAACTCGTTTGTTTCGTCTGCATATGAAGCTATATCACTTATATCGCTAGTATCTGAATCTAAATCATTTGTTTCGCATGGATTTGAAGCTTAACCTTCGACATAGCATTGATTTGAAGCTTTATCATGTGTTTTGCATGGATTTGAAGCTAACTCGTTTGTTGCCCCTGCATATGAAGCTATATCACTTATATCGCAATTATCTGAAGCTAAATCATTTGTTTCGCATGGATTTGAAGCAAAACCTTCTACATCATATTGATTTGAATCTAAATCATGTCTTTCGCTTGTATTTGAAGCTAACTCGTTTGTTTCGTCTGCATTTGAAGCTATGTCACTTATATCGCAAGTATTTGAAGCCAAATCATTTGCGTCGCATGGATTTGAATCTAAACATTCTACATCTCATTGATTTGAAGCTAAATCACGTGTTCCGCTTGGATTTGAAGCTAAACCTTCTACATCGCATTGATTTGACTCTAAATCATGTGTTTCGCTTCGATTTGAATCTAACTCATTTCTTTCGTCTGCATTTGAAGCTATATCACTTATATCCCAATTGTTTGAAGCTAAATCATTTGTTTCGCATGGATTTGGAGCTAAACCTTCTACAACGCATTGATTTGAAGCTAAATCATGTGATTTCTTGGATTTGAAGCTAACTCGTTTTATTCGTCCGCATTTGAAGCTATATCACTTATATCAAAATTGTTTGAAGCTAAATCATTTGTTTCGCATAGATTTGAAGCTAAACCTTCTACATCGCATTGATTTGACGCTAAATCATGTGATTTGCTTGGATTTGAACTATCTCGTTTGATTCGTCTGCATTTGAAGCTATATCACTTATAACCCAAGTAATTGAAGCTAAATCATTTGTTTCGCATGGATTTGAAGCTAAACCATCTACATCGCTTTGATTTGCAGCTAAATCATGTGTCTCGCATGGATTTGAAGCTAACTCGTTTGATGCGTCTGCATTTAAAGCTATATCACTTATATCCCAATTGTATGAAGCTAAATCATTTGTTTCGCATGGATTTGTAGCTAAGCCTTCTACTTCGTATCGATTTGATGCTAAATGAAATGTATCGCATGGATGTTGAAGCTAACTCGTTTGATTCGACTGCATTTATAGCTATATCACTTATATCCCAAGGGTTTGAAGCTAAATCATTTGTTTCGCATGGATTTGAAGCTAAACATTCTACATGGCATTGATTTGAATCTAAATCATGTGTTTCGCTTGGAATTGAAGCTAAACCTTCTGCATCGCATTGATTTGACGCTAAATCATGTGTTTCGCATGGATTTGAAGCTAACTCGTTTGTTTCGCATGCAGTTGAAGCTATATCACTTATATCGGAACTATCTGATGTTAAATCATTTGTTTCGCATGGATTTGAAGCTAAACATTCTACATCGCACTGATTAAAGCTACGTCATGTGTTTCGCTTGGATATTAAGCTAACTCGTTTGTTTCGTCTGCATATGAAGCTATATCACTTATATCGCAAGTATTTGAAGCCAAATCATTTGCGTCGCATGGATTTGAATCTAAACATTCTACATCTCATTGATTTGAAGCTAAATCACGTGTTCCGCTTGGATTTGAAGCTAAACCTTCTACATCGCATTGATTTGACTCTAAATCATGTGTTTCGCTTCGATTTGAATCTAACTCATTTCTTTCGTCTGCATTTGAAGCTATATCACTTATATCCCAATTGTTTGAAGCTAAATCATTTGTTTCGCATGGATTTGGAGCTAAACCTTCTACAACGCATTGATTTGAAGCTAAATCATGTGATTTCTTGGATTTGAAGCTAACTCGTTTTATTCGTCCGCATTTGAAGCTATATCACTTATATCAAAATTGTTTGAAGCTAAATCATTTGTTTCGCATAGATTTGAAGCTAAACCTTCTACATCGCATTGATTTGACGCTAAATCATGTGATTTGCTTGGATTTGAACTATCTCGTTTGATTCGTCTGCATTTGAAGCTATATCACTTATAACCCAAGTAATTGAAGCTAAATCATTTGTTTCGCATGGATTTGAAGCTAAACCATCTACATCGCTTTGATTTGCAGCTAAATCATGTGTCTCGCATGGATTTGAAGCTAACTCGTTTGATGCGTCTGCATTTAAAGCTATATCACTTATATCCCAATTGTATGAAGCTAAATCATTTGTTTCGCATGGATTTGTAGCTAAGCCTTCTACTTCGTATCGATTTGATGCTAAATGAAATGTATCGCATGGATGTTGAAGCTAACTCGTTTGATTCGACTGCATTTATAGCTATATCACTTATATCCCAAGGGTTTGAAGCTAAATCATTTGTTTCGCATGGATTTGAAGCTAAACATTCTACATGGCATTGATTTGAATCTAAATTATGTGTTTCGCTTGGAATTGAAGCTAAACCTTCTGCATCGCATTGATTTGACGCTAAATCATGTGTTTCGCATGGATTTGAAGCTAACTCGTTTGTTTCGCATGCAGTTGAAGCTATATCACTTATATCGGAACTATCTGATGTTAAATCATTTGTTTCGCATGGATTTGAAGCTAAACATTCTACATCGCACTGATTAAAGCTACGTCATGTGTTTCGCTTGGATATTAAGCTAACTCGTTTGTTTCGTCTGCATATGAAGCTATATCACTTATATCGCAAGTATTTGAAGCCAAATCATTTGCGTCGCATGGATTTGAATCTAAACATTCTACATCTCATTGATTTGAAGCTAAATCACGTGTTCCGCTTGGATTTGAAGCTAAACCTTCTACATCGCATTGATTTGACTCTAAATCATGTGTTTCGCTTCGATTTGAATCTAACTCATTTCTTTCGTCTGCATTTGAAGCTATATCACTTATATCGCAAGTATCTGAACCTAAATCATTTGTTTCTCATGGATTTCAAGATAAACCTTCTACCTCGCATTGATTTGAAGCTAAATCATGTGCATCGCATGGATTTTGAAGCTAACTCGTTAGTTTCGCCTGCATTTGAAGCTATATCACTTATATCGCAAATATCTGATTCTAAATCATTTGTTTCGCATGGATTTGAAGCTAAGACTTCTACTTCGTATCGATTTGAAGTTAAATGATATGTATCGCTTGGATTTTGAAGCTAACTCGTTTTTGATTCGTCTGCATTTGAAGCGATATCACTTATATTCAAATTGTTTGAAGCTGAATCATTCGTTTGGCATGGATTTGAAGCTAAAACTTCTACATCGCATTGATTTGCGGCTAAATCATGTGTTTCGCTTGGATACGAAGCTGACCCGTTTGTTTCTCCTGCATTTGAAGCTATATCACTTATATCGCATGTTTATGATGCTAAATCATTTATGTCGCATGGATTTGAAGTTAATCCTTCTACTTCGAATTGATTTGTAGCTTAGTCATGTGTTTCAGATGGATTTGAAGCTAACTCGTTTGTTTCGCTTGCATATGAAGCTATATCACTTACATCGCAAGTATCTGAAGCTAAATATTTGAGTCGCATGGATTTTAATCTAATCATTCTACATCTCATTGATTTGAATCTAAATCACGCGTTCCGCTTGGATTTGAAGCTAAAACTTCTACATCGCATTGATTTGACGCTAAATCATGTGCATCGCATGGATTTTGACCCTAACTCGTTTGATTCGTCTGCATTTGAAGCTATATCACTTATATCCCAATTGTTTGAAGCTAAATCATTTGTTTCGCATGGATTTGGAGCTAAACCTTCTACAACGCATTGATTTGAAGCTAAATCATGTGATTTCTTGGATTTGAAGCTAACTCGTTTGATTCGTCCGCATTTGAAGCTATATCACTTATATCCCAATTGTTTGAAGCTTAATCATGTGTTTTGCATGGATTTGAAGCTAACTCTCTTGTTTCGGCTGCATTTGAAGCTATATCATTTATATCGCAAGTATTTGAAGCCAAATCATTTGTGTTGCATGGATTTGAATCTAAACCTTCTACATCTCATTGATTTGAAGCTAAATCATGTGTTTCGCTTGTATTTGAAGCTAGCTCGTTTGTTTCGCCTGCATTGGAAGCTATATCGCTTATAACCCAAGTATTTGAAGCTAAATCATTGGTTTCGCATGGATTTGAAGCTAAACCTTCTACATCCCATTGATTTGCTGCTAAATCATGGGTTTCACATGGATTTGAAGCTAATTCGTTTGTTGCGCATGCAGTTGAATCTAAATAACGTATATCACAAGTATTTGTAGCTAAACCATTTATTTCGCATGTATTTGAAGCTAAACATTCTACATAGCACTGATTAAAGCTAATTCATGTGTTTCGCTTGCATATGAAGCTAACTCGTTTGTTTCGTCTGCATATGAAGCTATATCACTTATATCGCTTGTATCTGAAGCTAAATCATTTGTTTCCACGGATTTGAAGCTAAACCTTCGACATAGCATTGATTTGAAGCTTTATCATGTGTTTCGCATGGATTTGAAGCTAATACGTTTGTATTGCCTGCATTTGAAGCTAAATCATGTATATCACAAGTATTTGAAGCTAAGCCATTTGTTCCGCATGGATTCGAAGATCAGCCTTCTACTTCGCATTGATTTGAAGCTAAATCATGTTTTTCGCTTGGATTTAAAGCTAACTCGTTTGTTTCGCTTGGATTTGAAGCTAAATCTTGTATATCGCAAGTATTTGGTGCTAAACCATTTGTTTCGCATGGACTCGAAGATAAGCCTTCTACTTCGCATTCATTTGAAGCTAAATCATGTGTTTCGTCTGGATTTGAAGCTAAGCCTTCTACTTCGCTTTGATTTGAAGCTAAATCATGTGTTTCGTATGGATTTAGAGCTAACTCATTTGTTTCGCACGCAGTTGAAGCCAAATCATGTATAACACAAATATTTGAAGCTAAACCATTTGATTCGCTTGGATTTGAAGCTAACCCTTCTACTTCGCATTGATTTGGAGCTAAATCATGTGTTTCGCATGGATTTGAAGCTAACTCGTTTGTATCGCCTGCTTTTCAAGCTAAATCATGTATATCACAAGTATTTGAAGCTAAGCCATTTGTTTCGCATGAATTCGAAGATAAGCCTTCTACTTCGCTTTGATTTGAAGCTAAATCATGTGTTTCACATGGATTAAGAGCTAACTCGTTTGTTTCGCCTGGATTTGAAGCTAAATCGAGTATATCACAAGTATTTGATGCTAAACCATTTGATTCGCATGGATTCGAAGATAAGCCTTCTACTTCGCATTGATTTGAAGCGAAATCATGTGTTTCGGTTGGATTTAAACATACATCGTTTGTTTCGCATGCAGTTGAAGCTAAATCATGTATATCACAAATATTTGTAGCTAAACCATTTGATTCGCATGGATTTGAAGCTAAGCCTTCTACTTCGTATCGATTTTAAGTTAAATGAAAATGTATCGCATGGATTTTGAAGCTAACTCGTTTGATTCGTCTGCATTTGAAGCTATATCACTTATATCCCAAGGTTTGAAGCTAAATCATTTGTTTCGCATGGATTTGAAGCTAAACATTCTACATGGCATTGATTTGAATCTAAATCACGTGTTCCATTTGGATTTGAAGCTAAACCTTCTACATCGCATTGATTTGACTCTAAATCATGTGTTTCGCTTCGATTTGAATCTAACTCATTTCTTTCGTCTGCATTTGAAGCTATATCACTTATATCGCAAGTATCTGAACCTAAATCATTTGTTTCTCATGGATTTCAAGATAAGCCTTCTACCTCGCATTGATTTGAAGCTAAATCATGTGCATCGCATGGATTTTGAAGCTAACTCGTTAGTTTCGCCTGCATTTGAAGCTATATCACTTATATCGCAAATATCTGATTCTAAATCATTTGTTTCGCATGGATTTGAAGCTAAGACTTCTACTTCGTATCGATTTGAAGTTAAATGATATGTATCGCTTGGATTTTGAAGCTAACTCGTTTTTGATTCGTCTGCATTTGAAGCGATATCACTTATATTCAAATTGTTTGAAGCTGAATCATTCGTTTGGCATGGATTTGAAGCTAAAACTTCTACATCGCATTGATTTGCGGCTAAATCATGTGTTTTCGCTTGGATACGAAGCTGACCCGTTTGTTTCTCCTGCATTTGAAGCTATATCACTTATATCGCATGTTTATGATGCTAAATCATTTATGTCGCATGGATTTGAAGTTAATCCTTCTACTTCGAATTGATTTGTAGCTTAGTCATGTGTTTCAGATGGATTTGAAGCTAACTCGTTTGTTTCGCTTGCATATGAAGCTATATCACTTACATCGCAAGTATCTGAAGCTAAATATTTGAGTCGCATGGATTTTAATCTAATCATTCTACATCTCATTGATTTGAATCTAAATCACGCGTTCCGCTTGGATTTGAAGCTAAAACTTCTACATCGCATTGATTTGACGCTAAATCATGTGCATCGCATGGATTTTGACCCTAACTCGTTTGATTCGTCTGCATTTGAAGCTATATCACTTATATCCCAATTGTTTGAAGCTAAATCATTTGTTTCGCATGGATTTGGAGCTAAACCTTCTACAACGCATTGATTTGAAGCTAAATCATGTGATTTCTTGGATTTGAAGCTAACTCGTTTGATTCGTCCGCATTTGAAGCTATATCACTTATATCCCAATTGTTTGAAGCTTAATCATGTGTTTTGCATGGATTTGAAGCTAACTCTCTTGTTTCGGCTGCATTTGAAGCTATATCATTTATATCGCAAGTATTTGAAGCCAAATCATTTGTGTTGCATGGATTTGAATCTAAACCTTCTACATCTCATTGATTTGAAGCTAAATCATGTGTTTCGCTTGTATTTGAAGCTAGCTCGTTTGTTTCGCCTGCATTGGAAGCTATATCGCTTATAACCCAAGTATTTGAAGCTAAATCATTGGTTTCGCATGGATTTGAAGCTAAACCTTCTACATCCCATTGATTTGCTGCTAAATCATGGGTTTCACATGGATTTGAAGCTAATTCGTTTGTTGCGCATGCAGTTGAATCTAAATAACGTATATCACAAGTACTTGTAGCTAAACCATTTATTTCGCATGTATTTGAAGCTAAACATTCTACATAGCACTGATTAAAGCTAATTCATGTGTTTCGCTTGCATATGAAGCTAACTCGTTTGTTTCGTCTGCATATGAAGCTATATCACTTATATCGCTTGTATCTGAAGCTAAATCATTTGTTTCCACGGATTTGAAGCTAAACCTTCGACATAGCATTGATTTGAAGCTTTATCATGTGTTTCGCATGGATTTGAAGCTAATTCGTTTGTATTGCCTGCATTTGAAGCTAAATCATGTATATCACAAGTATTTGAAGCTAAGCCATTTGTTCCGCATGGATTCGAAGATCAGCCTTCTACTTCGCATTGATTTGAAGCTAAATCATGTTTTTCGCTTGGATTTAAAGCTAACTCGTTTGTTTCGCTTGGATTTGAAGCTAAATCTTGTATATCGCAAGTATTTGGTGCTAAACCATTTGTTTCGCATGGACTCGAAGATAAGCCTTCTACTTCGCATTCATTTGAAGCTAAATCATGTGTTTCGTCTGGATTTGAAGCTAAGCCTTCTACTTCGCTTTGATTTGAAGCTAAATCATGTGTTTCGTATGGATTTAGAGCTAACTCATTTGTTTCGCACGCAGTTGAAGCCAAATCATGTATAACACAAATATTTGAAGCTAAACCATTTGATTCGCTTGGATTTGAAGCTAACCCTTCTACTTCGCATTGATTTGGAGCTAAATCATGTGTTTCGCATGGATTTGAAGCTAACTCGTTTGTATCGCCTGCTTTTCAAGCTAAATCATGTATATCACAAGTATTTGAAGCTAAGCCATTTGTTTCGCATGAATTCGAAGATAAGCCTTCTACTTCGCTTTGATTTGAAGCTAAATCATGTGTTTCACATGGATTAAGAGCTAACTCGTTTGTTTCGCCTGGATTTGAAGCTAAATCGAGTATATCACAAGTATTTGATGCTAAACCATTTGATTCGCATGGATTCGAAGATAAGCCTTCTACTTCGCATTGATTTGAAGCGAAATCATGTGTTTCGGTTGGATTTAAACATACATCGTTTGTTTCGCATGCAGTTGAAGCTAAATCATGTATATCACAAATATTTGTAGCTAAACCATTTGATTCGCATGGATTTGAAGCTAAGCCTTCTACTTCGTATCGATTTTAAGTTAAATGAAAATGTATCGCATGGATTTTGAAGCTAACTCGTTTGATTCGTCTGCATTTGAAGCTATATCACTTATATCCCAATTGTTTGAAGCTAAATCATTTGCTTCGCAAGGATTTGAAGCTAATCCTTCTACATCGCATTGATTTGAAGCTTAATCATGTGTTTCACTTGGATTTGAAGCTAAACCTTCTACAACGCATTGATTTGAAGCTAAATCATGTGTTTCGCTTGGATTTGAAGCTAAATCTTCTACATCGCATTGATTAGCAGCTAAACCATGTGTTTCGCATGGAGTCGAAGCTAAACCTTCTACATAGAATTGTTTAGAAGCTTAGTCATGTGTTTTGCATGGGTTTGAAGCTAACTCGTTTGTTTCCCCTGCATTTATAGCTGTATCACTTATATCGCAAGTATCTGGTGCTAAATCATTTGTTTCGCATGGATTTGAAGCTACACCTTCTACATCGCATTGATTTGCAGCTAAATCATGTGTTTCGCTTGGATTTGAAGCTAAACCTTCTACGTCGCATTGATTTGAAGCTAAATCATGTGTGTCGCTTGTATTTGAAGCTAACTCGATTGTTTCGTCTGCATTGGAAGCTATATCACTTATATCCCAAGTGTTTGAAGGTAAATCATTTGTATCGCATGGATTTGAAGCTAAACCTTCTACATCGCATTGATTTGCAGCTAAATCATGTGTTTCGCATGGATTTAAAGCTAACTCGTTTCTTTCCCCTGCATTGGAAGCTATATCACTTATATCGCAAGTATCTGAAGCTAAATCATTTGTTTCTCATGGATTTCAAGATAAGCCTTCTACATCGCATTGATTTGAAGCTAAATCATGTGTTTCGCTTGTATTTGAAGCCAGCTCGTTTGTTTCGCCTGCATTGGAAGCTATATCACTTATATCCCAAGTGTTTGAAGGTAAATCATTTGTTTCGCATGGATTTGAAGTTAAACCTTCTACATCGCATTGATTTGCAGCTAAATCATGTGTTTCGCATGGATTTGAAGCTAACTCGTTTGTTTCCCCTGCATTGGAAGCTATATCACTTATATCGCAAGTGTTTGAAGCTCAATAATTTGTCTCGCATGGATTTCAAGCTAAACCCTCTACATCGCATTGATTTGAAGCTAAATCATGTGTTCCGCTTGGATTTGAAGCTAAACATTCTACATCCCATTGATTTGCAGCTAAATCATGGGTTTCACATTGATTTGAAGCTAATTCGTTTGTTGCGCATGCAGTTGAATCTAAATAACGTATATCACAAGTACTTGTAGCTAAACAATTTATTTCGCATGGATTTGAAGCAAAAACATTCTACATCGCACTGATAAAGCTAAATCATGTGTTTCGCTTGGATATGAAGCTAACTCGTTTGATTCGTCTGCATACGAAGCTATATCACTTATATCGCTAGTATCTGAAGCTAAATCATTTGTTTCGCATGGACTTGAAGCTTATTCTTCTACATCGCATAGATTTGCAGCTAAATCATGTGTTTCGCATGGATTTGAATGCTGACTCGTTAATTTCGCCTGCATTTGAAGCTATATCACTTATATCTCAAGTGTTTGAAGCTAAATCATTTGTTTCGCATGGATTTGAAGCTAAACCTTCTACATCTCATTGATTTGAAGCTAAATGATGTGTTTCGCTCGTAGTTGAAGCTAGCTCGTTTGATTCGTCTGCATTTGAAGCTATATCACTTATATCCCAAGTGTTTGAAGCTAAATCATTTTTTTCGCATGGATTTGAAGCTAAACCTTCTACATCGCATTGATTTGAAGCTAATCCTTCTACATCGCATTGATTTGAAGCTAAATCATGTGTTTCGCTTGGATTTGAAGCTAAACCTTCTACACCGCATTGAGTTGCAGTTAAATCATGTGTTTCACTTGGATTTGAAGCTAACTCGTTCGTTTCGTCTGCATTTGAAGCTATATCACTTATATCCCAAGTGTTTGAAGCTAAATCGTTTGTTTCGTATGGATTTGAAGCTAAACCTTCTACATCGCATTAATTTTAACTAAATCATATGTTTCGCATGGAATTGAAGCTAACTGGTTTGTTTCGTCTGCATTTGAAGCTATGTCACTTGTATCGTAAGTATCTGAAGCTAAATCATTTGTTTCTCATGGATTTCAAGATAAGCCTTCTACATCGCATTGATTTGAAGCTAAATCATGTGTTTCGCTTGTATTTGAAGCTAGTTCGTTTGTTTCGCACGCAGTTGAACCTAAATCATGTATAAAACAAGTATTTGAAGCTAAACTATTCGTTTCTAATGGATTTGAAACTAAGCCTTCTACTTCGCATTGATTTGAAGCTAAATATTATCTTTCGCTTGGATTTGAAGCTGAATCATGTGTTTCGCTTGAATTTGTAGCTAAACCTTCTACATCGCATTGATTTGCAGTTAAATCATGTGTCTCACTTGAATTTGAAGCTAACTCGTTAGTTTTGCTGCTTTTGAAGCTATATCACCTACATCCCAAGTGTTTGAAGCTCAATCATTTGCTTCGTAATGATTTGAAGCTAATCCTTCTACATCGCATTGATTTCAAGCTTAATCATGTGTTTCACTTGGATTTGAAGCTAAACCTTATACATCGCATTGATTTGCTGCTAAATCATGTGTTTCGCATGGATTTGAAGCGTCTGCATTTGAAGCTATATCACATATATGCCAAGTGTTTGAAGCTAAATCATTTGTTTCGCATGGATTTGAAGCTAAAGTTTCTACATCGCATAGATTTGAAGCTAAATCATGTGTATCGCATGGAAGTTAAAACTATCTCGTTTGATTTGTCTGCATTTGAAGCTATATCACTTATATGGCATATATCTGAAGCTAAATCATTTGTGTCGCATGGATTTGATGCTAAACCTTCTATATAGCATTGATTTGAAGCTTAATCATGTGCTTTGCATGGATTTGAAGCTAACTAGTTTTTGTTTCCCCTGCACTGGAAGATATATCACTTATATCACAAGTATCTGATGCTAAATCATTTGTTTCGCATGGATTTGAAGCTAAACCTTCTACATCGCATTGATTTTCAGCTAAATCATGTGTTTCGCTAGGATTTGAAGCTAATCCTTCTACTTCGCATTGATTTGAAACTAAATCATGTGTTTCGTTTATACTTGTAGCTAACTCGTTTGTTTGGTCTGCATTTGAAGCTATATCACTTATATCGCACGTATCTGAAGCTAAATCATTTGTTTCGCATGAATTTGAATCTAAAACCAGTGTTTCGCATGAATTTGAACCTAAATCTTGTATTTCGCATGCATTTGAAGGTTAATCATGTGTTTTAGTTGGATTTAAATCTAACTCGTCTCTTTCGTCTGCATTTGAAGCTAGTATTTCAATCGAAATCACTTGTTTCGCACGGTTTTGAAATAAGCACATGTTTCGCATGGATTTGTAGCTAAATCGGTAGTATCGCCTGCATTTGAAGCTATATCACTTATATCGCAACTATCTGAACCTAAATCATGTGTTTCGCATGGATTTGATGCTAACTCGTTTGTTTCGCCTGCATTTGTAGCTATATCACATACATCGCAAGTATCTGATGCAAAATCATTTGTTTCGGATGGCTTTGAAGCTAAGCCTTCAACTTCGCATTGAATTGAAGCTAAATCATGTGTTTCGAATGGATTTGAAGCTAACTCGTTTGTTCCGTCTGCATTTGAAGCTATATCAGTTATATCGCAAGTATCTGAAGCTAAATCATGAGTTTCGCATGGATTTGATGCTAACTCGTTTCTTTCGCCTGCATTTGAAGCTATATCACATACATCGCAAGTATCTGAAGCTAAATCATTTGTTCCGCATGGATTTCTAGCTAAACCTTTCACTTTGCATTGATTTGAAGCTAAATGATGTGCCTCGCATGGATTTGAAGCCCACTCGGTTGTTTCGGTTGCATTTGAAGCTATATCACATATATCGCAAGTTGTCTGATGCTAAATCATTTGTTTCGCATGGATTTGAAGCTAAGCCTTCTACTTCGCATTGTTTTGAAGCTAAATCAGTTGTTTCGCATAGATTTGGAGCAAACTCGTTGGTTTCTCCAGCATTTGAAGCTATATCACTTATATCGCAAGTATGTGATGCTGAATCATTTGTTTCGCATGCATTTGAAGCTAAGCCTTCAACTTCGCATTGAATTGAAGCTAAATCATGTGTTTCGCATGGATTTGAAGCTAACTCGTTCGTTTCGCCTGCAGTTGAATCTACATTACTTATATCGCTAGTATTTGAAGCTAAATCATGTGTATCGCGTGGATTTTGATGCTAACTCGTTTGATTAGTCTTCATTTGAAGCTATATCACTTACACCCCAAGTGTTTGAAGCTACATCAGTTGTTTCGCATGGATTTGAAGCTAAACCTTCTCCATCGCATTGATTTGCAGCTAAATCATATGTTTCGCATGGATTTGAAGCTAACTCGTTCGTTGCGCATGCAGTTAAATCTAAATAACGTATATCACAAGTATTTGAAGCTAAACCATTTGATTCGCACGGATTTGAACCTAAGCCTTCTACTTCGCATTAATTGGAAGTTAAATCACGTATTTTGCATGGATTTGAAGCTAACTCGTTTGTTTGGCATGCAGTTATAGCTATATAATGGATATCACAAGAATTTGTAGCTAAACCATTCGTTTCGCATGGAGTTGAAGCCAAGCCTTCTACTGCGCTTGGATTTGAAGCTGACTCGTTTGTTTCGCATGCAGTTGAAGCTAAGTCATGTATATCACAAGTATTTGAAGCTAAACCATTTGTTGCGCATGGATTTGAAGCTAAGCCCTCTACTTCGCATTGATTTAAAGCTAAATCATGTGTTTCTCATGGATTTGAAGCTAACTCGTTTGTTTCGCCTGCATTGAAGCTATATCACATATATCGCAAGTATTTCATTCCGAAATCATTTGCTTCGCACGGATTAGAATCTAAGCCTTATACTTCGAATTGATTTGTCGCTATATTATGTGTTTCGCTTGGTTTTGAAGTTAAGCCTTCTAGTTTGCATTGATTTAAAGCATAATCATGTGTTTCGCTGGGTTTTGAAGCTCTACTCGTTTGTTTCACGTGCAGTTGATTCTAAATCATGTTTATCACAAGTATCTAAAGCTAACGCATTTGTTTCGCAAAAATACGGAGGTATACCATGTGTTTCGCGTTCATTTGAAGCTAAATCATGTGTTTCGCATGGATTTGAAGCTAACTCGTTCGTTTCGCCTGCAGTTGAATCTACATCACTTATATCGCAAGTATTTGAAGCTAAATCATGTGTATCGCGTGGATTTTGAAGCTAACTCGTTTGATTAGTCTGCATTTGAAGCTATATCACTTATACCCCAAGAGTTTGAAGCTAAATCATATGAATCGCTTGGATTTGAAGCTAAATCATATGATTCGCGTGGATTTGAAGCTAAACCTTCTACATCGCATTGATTTGAAGCTAAATCACGTGTTTCGCATGGATTTGAAGGTAAATCGTTTGATTCGTCTGCATTTGAAGCTATATCACTTATATGCCAAGTGTTTGAAGCTAAATCATTTGTTTCGCATGGATTTGAAGCTAAACCTTCTACATCTCATTGATTTGAAGCTAAATGATGTGTTTCGCTTGTATTTGAAGCTAGCTCGTTTGTTTCGTCTGCATTGGAAGCTATATCACTTATATCGCAAGTGTTTGAAGCTCAATAATTTGTCTCTCATGGATTTCAAGCTAAACCTTCTGCATCGCATTGATTTGCAGCTAAATCATGTGTTTTTTCATGGATTTGATGCTAACTCGTTTGTTTCCCCTGCATTTGAAGCTATATAACTTATATCTCAAGTATCTGAATCTAAATCATTTGTTTCGCATGGATTTGTAGCTAAGCCATCTACTCCGTATCGATTTGATGCTAAATGATATGTATCGCATGGATTTTGAAGCTATCTCGTTTGATTCGTCCGCATTTGAAGCTATATCACTTATATCCCAAGTGTTTGAAGCTAAATCATTTATTTCGCTTGGATTTGAAGCTAAACCTTCTACATCGCATTGATTTGAAGCAAAATCATGTGTTTTGCTTGGATTTGAAGCTAAACCTTCTAAATCACATTGATTTGAATCTAAATCATGTGATACGCTTGGATTTGAAGCTAACTCGTGTGTTTCGTCTGCATTTGAAGCTATATCACTTATATCCCAAGTGTTTGAAGCTAAATCGTTTGTTTCGCATGGATTTGAAGCTAAACCTTCTACATCGCATTGATTTGAAGCTAAACCTTCTACATCGCATTGATTTGAAGCTAAATCATGTGTTTCGCTTGGATTTGAAGCTAAACCTTCTACACCGCATTGAGTTGCAGTTAAATCATGTGTTTCACTTGGATTTGAAGCTAGCTCGTTTGTTTCGTCTGCATTGGAAGCTATATCACTTATATCGTAAGTGTTTGAAGCTCAATAATTTGTCTCGCATGGATTTCAAGCTAAACCCTCTACATCGCATTGATTTGTAGCTAAATCACGTGTTCCGCTTGGATTTGAAGCTAAACCTTCTACATCGCATTGATTTGACGCTAAATCATGTGTTTCGCTTGGATTTGAAGCTAAACCTTCTGTATCGCATTGATTTGAAGCTAAATCATGTGATTTGCTTGGCTTTGAATCTAACTCGTTTGTTTCGTCTGCATTTGAAGAAATATCACTTATATCGCGAGTGTTTGAAGCTGAATCATTTGTTTCGCATGGATTTGAAGCTAAGCCTTATACTTCGTATCGATTTGAAGCTAAATGAAATGTATCGCATGGATTTCAAGCTAACTCGTTTGATTCGGCTGCATTTGAAGCTGTATCACTTATATCCCAAGTGATTGAAGCTATATCTTTTGTTTCGCATGGATTTGCAGCTAAACCGTCTACATCGCATAGATTTGCAGCTAAATCATGTGTCTCGCATGGATTTGAAGCTAACTCGTTTGATTCGTTCGCATTTAAAGCTATATCACTTATAACCCAATTGTTTGAAGCTAAATCATTTGTTTCGCATGGATTTGTAGCTAAGCCTTCTACTTCGTATCGATTTGAAGTTAGATGATATGTATCGCATGGATTTTGAAGCTAACTCGTTTGATTCGTCAGCATTTGAAGCTATATCACTTATATCCCAATTGTTTGAAGCTAAATCGTTTGTTTCGCATGGATTTGTAGCTAAACCTTCTACATCGCATTAATTTGAAGCTAAATCATGTGATTCGCTTGGATTTGAAGCTAACTCGTTTGTTTCGGCTGCATTTGAAGCCATATCACTTATATCTCAAGTGTTTGAAGCTAAATCATTTGTTTCGCATGGATTTGAAGCTAAACCTTCTACATCGCATTGATTTGCAGCTAAATCATGTGTTTCTCTTGGATTTTAAGCTAACTCGTTAGTTTTGCCTGCATTTGAAGCTATATCACCTATATCCCAAGTTTTTGAAGCTCAATCATTTGCTTCGCAAGGATTTGAAGCTAATCCTTCTACATCGCATTGATTTCAAGCTAAATCATGTGTTTCGCTTGGATTTGAAACTAAACCTCCTGCATCGCATTGATTTGAAGCTTAATCATGTGTTTTGCATGGATTTGATGCTAACTCGTTTGTTTCCCCTGCATTTGAAGCTACAGCACTTATATCGCAAGTATCTGAATCTAAATCATTTGTTTCGCATGAATTTGAAGCTAAGCCTTCTACTTCGTATAGATTTGGAGTTAAATGACATGTATCGCATGGATTTGAAGCTAACTCGTTCGTTTCGCCCGCATTTGATGCTATATCACTTATATCGCAAGTATCTGAAGCTAAATCATTTGTTACGCATGGATTTGAAGCTAAAACTTCTAAATCGCATTTATCTGGAGCTAAATCGTGTGATTCTCTTGGATATGAAGCTAACTCGTTTGTTTCGTCTGCATTTGAAGATATATCACTTATATCGCAAGTATCTGAAGCTAAATCATTGGTTTCGCATGGATTTGAAGCTAAGCCTTCTACTTCGTATCGATTTAAAGCTAAATGAAATGTATCGCATGGATTTGAAGCTAACTCGTTTGATTCGTCTGCATTTAAAGCTATATCACTTACATCCCAAGTGTTTGAAGCTAAATCATTTATTTCGCATGGATTTGAAGCTGATTCTTCTACATCGCATTGATTTCAAGCTAAACCTTCTACATCGCATTGGTTTGAAGCTCAGTCATGTGTTTCGCATGGAGTTGGATGTAGCTCGTTTGTTTCCCCTGCATTTGAAGCTA